>NC_133332.1:53427522-53727522 GCF_042186555.1 Aquarana catesbeiana
GCCCTGTGTTATCAATTAAGCCTGTACATCTGGAAACACCTTCAATTTTCCTTTTTTTCCCCATAAACATGCCCCATTGTTATTCATGCCCATGTCTATGTTATTGACCCATCCCTATAGTAGACATGACTTTAAAAAAGGGAGTGAACCTCTAACTGCATGGGCCAGGTTAAGAAGAGACAGATCCTTCTCTGATGAATCTGTTAAGTGGGGCAGAGTATATAACAAGACAAAGGTCCAATATACTCACCCATGGAGCTCTGCTGACACTTGTACGGACACATTCAAATTTATCCAGACCATTGGACTGCTGGAATTATGACTGCTATGGCTTAAACAAAAGAAACAAAATAACACGTGATTTTGCCATGATCACTTTACCAAAAAATAACATTATTAGGAGGGTGGGATTTGCCTGGTGCTAGCCAGAATTCTTTATGGGAAGAGGTGCAGCAGATCCCGCCCACCCAATATCATTTTGAGGTGGACTGACAGATTAAATGATAGCTTTTTTCCTTTTTCTATTTGTTTGATTTTCATAAAATTTATTTTTTCTGTTTTGCCAAATTGCACAAATTGAACAGAAAACCTATACCAAAGAAATACATATTAACCACTTGACTACCGGAAGGTTTTACCCCTTTATGACCAGGACATTTTTCGCTATTCAGCACTGCGCTACTTTAACTGGCAATTGCTTGGTCATGCAACACTGTATGCAAATTCAATTATAAAATCATGGTTTCCTGGCTGATAGGTCAATCATACGGCTTCAATATTTTCAATGACCTTGAACAAGTATGAAGATCAGGAAAGTCAGAGAAACATTATTACCTGCATATTGGTTTTGGGTCACTGATTCCCTCAAAGAGGAACTGCAGTCTGCTCACATAATTTGTAATAAAAACATCTTTGCCATTCGGAAGCTTGCCTCAAACTACTTTGCCTATTTAGTTTATACATACTGTGATTCTGTACTTGTCAAATATGCTGCAGAAATCTACCTCCACTGAGTCTGGCTGCATCCATTTTAACTGTGGGCAGCTGAAGCTGCTGTTCACTTCCTGGATTTACACACCTGGTTTAATGATCATGGTATCACTGTGCTTGATTGGCCAGCAAACTCGCCTGACCTAAACCCCATAGAGAATCTGTGGGGTATTGTCAAGCGGAAAATGAGAGACACCAGACCCAACAATGCAGATGAGCTGAAAGCCGCTATCAAAGCAACCTGGGCTTCCATAACACCTCAGCAGTGCCACAGGCTGATCGCCTCCATGCCTCGCCGAATTGATGCAGTAATTCATGCAAAAGGAGCCCCGACCAAGTATTGAGTGCATCCTTTACTGTACATGGACATACTTTTCAGTAAACCAACATTTCTGTATTGAAAATCCTGTTTTTTTATTGGTTTTATGTAATATTCTAATTTCCTGAGATACTGAAGTTTGGATTTTCACTAGCTGTAAGCCTTAATGCTTGACATATATCACTCTGTTTGTAACACATCTATATAAAATATATGAGTTGAATTACTAAAATAAATTAACTTTTTGATGATATTCAAATTTTATGAGATGCACCTGTATGTATATAAAATTTTGTTGTGTGAATGTGTTGCAATCAATCACCAAAATGTATCTAATATGTATATTTCCTATGAGCATCAGCTTCACCTAGTGGCCATAATGCGGTTATTTCCTGATTGCTGTAATTCAGGAAGATACTGTAGCATGGCCATTAGATAAAGCTGACAATCAGAGGAAATACACATAATGAGCACATTACGGCGATTATTTATGAAGCATATTTTTTATAAGCAGACCCATTAGGCAAAATTTATTTTTAGTTTTAGACAGAATGAAGAGGTATTGTTGGATGTGTCCCTGTTAGGGAGATTCACCCTATTTGTCCTGGTGAATGAAAGAAAATCACGAATTTCGAGTGGTTACAAGAGCAATGCCAGACCCTTCCAATAGGGACACTAGTTATGGTGACTTTGGTTGTAACCAGTGACTTCCTCTCACTTCCTGTTGTGATGGTGGGACAGGAAGTGAAACAAAATCTCTCTGGGACACAAATGGCAAAAACCTGATAGGGGATATAATCATCCCTTACTCTATCCAAAATAAAAATAAAAGTTTTGCGTTCAACTCTACTTTAACTACTTGCCGACCACCCGCTGCAGTTATACTGCGGCAAGGTGGCTTGGCTCCACTAATCGCGTAAGTGTACGTCGGCTCATGCACTCGCTTTTGTGGCCATGCGTGCGCAGCTGGAGGCACGCCCGCGCTCCCATTGGCCAGCGGGGCAGCCAATCAGCGGATCTGGTGGACTCGATGTCCGCAGGCCACCCGCGATTGTTTCCCGCAGTGACAGAACGGGGATCTGCCTGTGTAAACAAGTCAGATTTCTGTTCTGACAGGGGAGATCACACAGATCCTGTCTTTCTGCTATGCAGGAAGACAGATCTGTGTGTTGTCCCAGTGAGCCCTTCCCCCATACAGTTAGAACACACAGTGAGGGAACACAGTTAACACCTTGATCGCCCCTGATCTTACCCCGTCCCCCTTCTAGTGTCATTAGTACAATGTCAGTGCATATTTTTAGCACTGATTACTGTAGTCACTGGTTCCCAAAAAAGTGCCAAAAATGTCCGCCAGGTGTCCGATCTGTCCACTGCAATGTCGCAGTCCCGCTAAAAATCACTGATCACCACCTTTACTAGTAAAAACAAAAATAATAATAATAAAAATACCATAAATCTATCCCCTACTTTGTACACGTGATAACTTTTACGCAAACCAATCACTATACGCTTATTGGGGTTTTTTTTTTTTTACCAAAAATATGTAGCAGAATAAATATTGGCCTAAATTGATGAATAAATTGTTTTAACTTTTTTTATCTTCGGATTGTTTTATAGCAGAAAGTAAGACATTTTTCAAAATTGTCGCATTTTTTTTGTTTGTAGCACAAAAAATAAAAACCGCAGAGGTGATCAAATACCACCAAAAGAAAGCTCTATTTGTGGGAAAAAAAGGGCATACATTTTGTTTGGGTTAGAGCATTGCACGACCGCACAATTGTCAATTAAAGTGACGCAGTGCCGTATCGCAAAAAATGGCCTGGTCATCAAGGGGGTAAATCCTTTCAGGGCTGAAGTGCTTAAATGAACGATTCTGGCACTACAAAGAGGCTTAAAATAGATCAGTCTCACCTTTGGATCTGTATGGGGAAGGAGAAGTTGCCCTCGCTGTCCTCCAGGTAACTGATGCTCAGCTGTAGCCCTGCATGGATCTAGATGAAAGTGACAGAACAATATGCAGCGATCGGAGTCAGCAGGCAAAATATATTTCCTTCTCTTTATCCCTAAATTGATGTAATGGCACTCATGTATGAAAGAGCCGAGTCACGTCACCTCTGCGCTCACTTATGTGAATAAAGTACTACAATGCATATCGATAAAAAGCTAAACTTTTCTAGCTTTGGGTTGAGTGGGAAGGAATAAGAACCCATGTTGGGTTTTTACTGATATTTGGGGCAATGTAAGAGAGATTTTCCCTTTCTCATTGTTGTCATGGTGACAACTATTTCACCAGACAAGAAAAAAGGAAAAATCTCCAACAGCAACACGAGCAGAAATAAGTGAGCTTTATTTAGTCGAGCTGTCTGTTTCTCTATTGGATATTGTCCCTCACTTCCTGTTTGGTGAAACTGCTGCTACAAGGACAGTAATTGAAAGGAAGTCTCTCTAATGGAGTTCCAGAGAGCAGTAAAAATCCATGTATACACAGTTCAATGAGAGTTCAAAACAAATGTTCAGGGTTTTCAATGATAAAATTGGTTTATAGCAGAAAAAAGACAACGCGTTTCGGGGAGCCAGACTCGCTCTTCATCAGGGGAAAGGAATACTGACTGTGCTTCTTTGCTGCACTTGTTAACAGTGGAGTAACCACTTCAGCTCCAGGCCTTTTCTGGCACTTTTTGTTTGCAAGTAAAAATCTGTATTTTTTTGCTAGAAAATTATTTAGAACCCCCCCCAAATATTTATATATATGTATGTATTTTTTTTTTAGCAGAGACCCTAGAGGAATAAAATGGCGATCATTGCAATTTTTTGTCACACAGTATTTGCCCAGCAGTTTTTCAAACGCAATTTTTTGGGAAAAAATACACTCTAAGGAATTTTAATGCAAAAAAAACACACTATATGAATTATGTATGCATTCGATTCTACGTGTGAGCTTGGAGGGATGGGGGCGATTTAATTTTTTTTTCTTATTTATTCTATTTTTTATTTTTACGAGCCCCTTTAATTTTTTTTTTATCACTTTTATTCCTATTACAGGGAATTTAAACATCCCTTGTAATAGAAATAAGGGATGACAAGTTCTCTTTATGGAGAGATCTGGGGTCTACAAGATTCTAAATCTCTCCTCTACCTTTGAAAGCAAAAGATCGAAAAAAGAAAAAAAAAAAGTATCTTTTGCTTTTAAAAAAAAAAAAAAAGAAAAATTGTTTATTTCCACCCTAGAACAGGAGTGATGTCATGACCTCGCTCTGGTGCTCCTAGATCATAGAGGTGATCAGAGACAATCTGGTCACTGTTCACCACTGTGAACAGCCACGCGAACTGTCGGATCATTTCCCAGGCTCGCCTGTAGGAACGGTAAGCCTGAGAAACACCGGCGAGCGGCGGGAGGGGTGGGGGGGGGCAACCCTTCCCGCTGCTTCTGAAACCGATCCAATGGCTAATTAGCCGCTCAGACTGCTTTCATGAGAAAGAGAAACACTGGCTGAAAATAAAAAATACCAGGGACATGGCTGATAGCTTCAGCCATAGCCGCCACTTGAAAGCTGCAACATATATATACGTATTGCAGTTGGCAAGTGGTTAACCTGCCTTCTGAAACAGTTACAAGCAAAAAAACACAGTACAGATTTTCATGGTATTTGCTTATCTGAGTCTAAGCACAGTCAAAGTTCCTGAGCCTCGTTGCAGTAATGTCCCGTACACACGGTCGGATTTTCCGATGGAAAATGTGTGATAGGATCTTCTTGTCGGAAATTCCGACCGTGTGTAGGCTCCATCACACATTTTCCATCGGATTTTCCGACACACAAAGTTTGAGAGCAGGATATAAAATTTTCCGACAACAAAATCCGTTGTCGGAAATTCCGATCGTGTGTACACAAATCCGACGGACAAAGTGCCACGCATGCTCAGAATAAATAAAGAGATGAAAGCTATTGGCCACTGCCCCGTTTATAGTCCCGACGTACTTGTTTTACGTCACCGCGTTCAGAACGATCAGATTTTCCGACAACTTTGTGTGACCATGTGTATGCAAGACAAGTTTGAGCCAACATCCGTCGGAAAAAAATCCTAGGATTTTGTTGTCGGAATGTCCGAACAAAGTCTGACCGTGTGTACGGGGCATAACAAGCAAAAAAACACAGTACAGATTTTCATGGTATTTGCTTATCTGAGTCGAAGCACAGTCAAAGTTCCTGAGCCTCGTTGCAGTAAGAGTCTCTTTGGCCATCTAAATTAATTTGATTTCTTCTGCTATTTATCATTAAAAACTTTGGACATTTGGACTGTTTGGTGCTCTCATTGGGCTGTATATAGGTAGATCCTCAACTCTGGTTTTTCCTGCCATTTTTAAGGGGTGTCCTCATTTTGCAGAGCCCTGCCGAACTGGAGCTAGTGTGTCCAGTGATATTTCGATTGATCCATTGAAAAATCTCTAGCCAGTGCCTCAAGTTTACTTGTGTTTAGCAGTAAAAACTGACAGGGGTTCTAATCCTTCCCTGTTCTAGCCAAAACAAAACAATAAAAAAAAAGTTTAGGCTGGACTTTCACTTTAGGATTGGTGTTTAATTACAGCAATGTTCTTCTCTCCAGCGTCAACTTTGTATGTATTAGCCAATGGTGGCTTGAAAGGAAATTTAGCCATCAGCGTCTCTGAGAGATATAAGAAGTTGGTGGAAGATTCAATCTAGCTGAGCCAGAGCACAATTGGGGGAGTTGACCTAAAGACTCACCTGTGTTCCATTTTTCATGGGATTCACACACCATATGCTCACTGTTTTCTTTTCTTGGACTGCACAGAATCTTCTCCTGGTAGAGAAGACCATGTTAGCAAAGACAGTAAGTGATCTTCATGGTGTCCTCACAACACACCAAGCTCTGTACAATCTTTAGTATGATAGAAAGTGTGCCAGTACATACAGTATTATAAACTCTTCTCCAAAGCACAGTAACAAAATGAGAACTGTGATGGTAAGGGAAGGACTTTTCGACCGGACTCGATTTCGACGGATTGATTTAGAACATGTTTCAAATCTAATCCGTCCAACTTTTGAGAAAACAAAGTCCGCTGGAGCCCACACGCGATCGAATTGTCTGACGAAATCCAGTCCGCCGGGCAAAGTCTGCCGTAAAGTCCCTCGTGTGTACGCGGCAATAGGTTAAAGAGTGGCTGAAGGCGTGCTGTGAATGCAGTTTCTCTACTTCTACATACCTTACTTTCTCCCAAGATGTGCATGTAATGAGCCCCAGAGGGGAGCCAGGCATGCAGCTCTGCTTCATAGGCCCGTTCTCCAAAATTCATAGCACTAAACTGAACTTGTACATAATTACCAATACCAATGATGATCGGTTCTTCACTACGAAGGAAACAGACTGTTAGCTAGCTCAAGGTAAAGATGCCGTCTCAAAGAATTAATGGCCCACAGTCGGGGTAATGGAGATAGACTCACCAGCTGGCAATCAGTTGTAGGTCAGGAACACAGATATTGTCCTAGAAGAAGGAGAAAGGAGACGTTGTCATACAAAATACTGGGGATGTTATGGCCTAGTGCTACTATATTCATGCACACAACTGCTAATGTATTTGGAAGAAAAGAGACATGGTACTGGAAAGCACTGTCCAGTTCTGCCTTGTTAGATTACAGAACACCATCCACTCTACTCGCCTCCATAACATAAGGGTGACACAGTGGTGTAGTGGGTAGCACGTAAGAAGGGTCGCTGGTTCGAATCCCAACCACGACACTACCTGCCTGGAGTTTGCATGTTCTACCTGTGCCTGCGTGGGTTTCCTCTGGGTACTCCAGTTTCCTCCCACACTCCAAAGACATGCTGGTGGGTTAATTGGATCCTGTCTAAATTGTCCCTAGTATGTATGTATGAATGTGAGTTAGGGACCTTAGATTGTAAGCTCCTTGACGGTAGGGACTGATGTGAATGTACAATGTATATGTAAAGTGCTGCGTAAATTGACGGCGCTATATAAGTACCTAAAATAAATAAAATAAAATAAATAAGGGGAGAGGTTCTGTAGTTCAACAGGGGAAAACTGGGCAGCGCTGACAACACTGCTTAGGATTTTAGTGCAGGAGAAACACTGTATTGTTAGCTGACTAGGAAAAAAGCAGCACATTGATTTATTGGCAGATTAACTGGCATTTTTCTGTACCCATGGAATAATGTGAATGTAATGCGAAGATGTACTGAAAATGTTTTTTGCTCAGAAATACACTATTTTTTTTTTTCGTCTGCATCCATACTAGGGAGACTTCCAGGCAGGAAATTATGGGAATCTCCCCAACGGGGACACACAACAATAAATGTTTAATAGAGTGGAAAGGGTTAGACCCTTATTATTGTTCTCTGTGCCTTAAGGCTAGTTTACACTTACTTAAAAACAAGGCTTCGAACGCACTTTGTTAAAGCTCTCTGAACACTAATCAAAGCCCCTGTCACAAAATAAATTGGTTAGCTTGCAGTCCTGTTCAGCTTCACTTAAAAAATTATACCCCATGTCGTTTTAGGCTGGGTTCACACTATTGCAAATTGGAAGCGGGTTTCCCCCACCTCCACCCAAAAACTCGCTCATCCATGTCTTTATGGACCTTGCTTTGTACACTGGTGCGCAGTCATGTCAGAACAGGAAGGGGCCATCCCCAAACTGTTCCCTCAAAGTTGGGAGCATGAAATTGTCCAAAATGACTTTGTATGCTGGAACTAAGGAGCTAAGCCAAACCCCTGAAAAACAACCCCACACCATAATCCCCCTTCCACCAAATAATTTGGACCAGTGCACAAAGCAAGGTCCATAAAGACATGGATGAGCGAGTTTGTGGTGGAGGAACTTGAATGGCCTGTACAGAGTCCTGACCTCAACCCGATAGAACACCTTTGGGATGAATTAGAGCAGAGACTGCGAGCCAGGCCTTCTTGTCCACATCAGTGTCTGACCTCACAAATGCACTTCCGGAAGAATGGTCAAACATTCCCATAGAAACATTCCTAAACCTTGTGGGCAGCCTTCCCAGAAGAGATGAAGCTGTTATAGCTGCAAAGGGTGGGCCAACTCAATATTGAACCCTACGAACTAAGACTGGGATGCCACTAAAGTTCATGTGTGTGTAAGGGTAGGCGTCCCAATACTTTTGACAATATAGTGTATATACAGTATCTCACTGAAGTGAATACACCCCTCACATTTTTGTAAATATTTTATTCTATCTTTTCATGTGACAACACTGAAGAAATGACACTTGTCTACAATGTAAAGTAGTGAGTGTACAGCTTGTATAACAGTGTAAATTTGCTGTCCCCTTAAAATAACTCAACACACAGCCATTAATGTCTAAACCACTGGCAACAAAAGTGAGTACACCCCTAAGTGAAAAAGTCCAAATTGGGCCCAATTAGCCGTTTTCCCTCCCCGGTGTCATGTGACGTGTTATGCCCCGTACACACGGTCGGACTTTGTTCGGACATTCCGACAACAAAATCCTAGGATTTTTTCCGACGGATGTTGGCTCAAACTTGTCTTGCATACACACGGTCACACAAAGTTGTCGGAAAATCCGATCGTTCTGAACGCGGTGACGTAAAACACGTACGTCGGGACTATAAACGGGGCAGTGGCCAATAGCTTTCATCTCTTTATTTATTCTGAGCATGCGTGGCACTTTGTCCGTCGGATTTGTGTACACACGATCGGAATTTCCGACGACGGATTTTGTTGTCGGAAAATTTTCTCCAACTTTGTGTGTCGGAAAATCCGATGGAAAATGTTCGATGGAGCCCACACACGGTCGGAATTTCCGACAACACGCTCCGATCGGACATTTTCCATCGGAAAATCCGACCGTGTGTACGGGGCATAAGTGTTACAAGGTCTCAGGTGTGAATGGGGAGCAGGTGTGTTAAATTTGGTGTTATCGATCTCACTCTCTCATACTGGTCACTGGAAGTCCAACATGGCACCTCATGGCAAAGAACTCTCTGAGGATCTGAAAAAAAGAATTTTGCTCTACATAAAGATGGCCTAGGCCAGTGATGGCAAACCTTGGCACCCCAGATGTTTTGGAACTACATAACCCATGGTGCTCAACTACACTGCAGAGTGCATGAGCATCATGGGAAATGTAGTTCCAAAACATCTGGGGAGCTAAGGTTCGCCATCACTGCCCTAGGCTATAAGAAGATTGCCAAGACCCTGCAACTGAGCTGCAGCATGGTAGCCAGGACCATACAGCATAGTTGCCAACATTGCAAAAAAAATATGTGGGACACTTTTTTGGCTGTAGGTGGAGCCGTACAATAATTAGGGGGGCGGGGCATTCACTTGTAGGCGTGGCTTCGCAAAAAATTACGCGCCGCTGCGAAAAATGGGCATGGCTTACGTAAAAAGTGGCAGTGGCTTAAATGGGCGTGGCTCAAGGGGGTGTGGTTAGAGTCTGAGATGAATGAGGGATGGAGAGGGAAAGGGGGAGAAGGAAAGGGAGAGAGGGGAATGACGGGACAGCAGCCCCAGATCCTACACAATAGAAATATGTGTATTCTAGAAAGTTTAACAGTCAGCAAATAAAGATACTCCAAACGCCTGGTGTTAACGCTTCAATCATCCCGGCACCATGGTTGTTATGGTGTCAGGATGATTGAAGCACATTATTTCTATTATTACATTGTAATATAAAATTAAATAATTCAACTCACCATAATGCCGAATCAGTGGGATCCCTGAGCGTGTCACCTGCCACGTCGCCTGCCACCAGCAGAGTCTGTCCTTGCATCAGGTGCCCCCGGCAGAGTCTGTCCTTGCATCAAGTGCCACCGGCAGAGTCTGTCCTTGCATCAGGTGCCACCGGCAGAGTCTGTCCTTGCATCAGGTGCCACCGGCAGAGTCTGTCCTTGCATCAGGTGCCACCGGCAGAGTCTGTCCTTGCATCAGGTGCCCCCGGCAGAGTCTGTCCTTGCATCAGGTGCCCCCGGCAGAGTCTGTCCTTGCATCAGGTGCCCCAGGCAGAGTCTGTCCTTGCATCAGGTGCCCCCGGCAGAGTCTGTCCTTGCATCAGGTGCCCCCGGCAGAGTCTGTCCTTGCATCAGGTGCCCCCGGCAGAGTCTGTCCTTGCATCAGGTGCCCCCGGCAGAGTCTGTATAGACCCCCTCCATCAGTGCAGATCCCCTCCATCAGTGCAGATCCCCTCCATCAGTGCAGACCCCCTCCATCAGTGCAGACCCCCCTCTATTAGTGCAGACCCCCCTCAGTGCAGCCCCCCCTCTATTAGTGCAGCCCCCCCTCCGTGCAGCCCCCCTCTATTAGTGCAGACCCCCCTCAGTGCAGCCCCCCTCAATTAGTGCAGCCCCCCTTCTATTAGTGCAGACCCCCCTCTATTAGTGCAGACCCCCCCTCAGTGCAGCCCCCCTCTATTAGTGCAGACCCCCCTCAGTGCAGCCCCCCCTCTATAAGTGCAGACCCCCCCTCAGTGCAGCCCCCCCTCTATTAGTGCAGACCCCCCCTCAGTGCAGCCCCCCCTCTATTAGTGCAGCTCCCCCCTCAGTGCAGCCCCCCTCAATTAGTGCAGCCCCCCCTCTATTAGTGCAGACCCCCCCTCAATGCAGCCCCCCTCAGTGCAGCCCCCCCCGCTCAGTGCAGGAGTGGCCGGTGTTCTGCTGAGAAAGTTCCCCTCGGCAAATAAGGACCTCCTGTACTGCGCAGGCGTAGCACTTGCGCAGTACGGGGCTGGGGAACTTTCGGCAAGACGCGGCGACGGTGGCACCATGTCTTCTGCTTCAGTGGAGAGGGGAGGGGCCGTGCAGCTAAAGAAGCCGCTTCATTGGCTGCACGGATTGAGCCCCCTTCCTCTCTCCACTTACTCAACACTGTCACTAGGGGGAAGATCGAGCGGCGGCACTGGCCGCCATTTTGCTGGAGCCAGCTGCTCCAAAAACAAAAAAAACAACATTCCCAATTTACCTTATGTAATATCCCGATTCGGGACAGCCTCCAATCGGGACGAGGGTCCCAAAATCGGGATTGTCCCGGGAAAATCGAGACTGTTGGCAACTATGGTGTTAGAGTCGGCGGGGGGACAGATGCAGCATCGGACCAATGCTGCATCCACCAAGGCAAGTATGATTCTACAAAAAAAGTCCATACTTCTCTTTTAAGTCAAACCTGTACATTTAAAAGTAGATTTCCTCTGGGACTTGTACTTACATTTCCAATTGTTACGAGAATAATTAAGCATGTCTGAGAATAGAGGAGCACTTAACTCTCTCCCCTATCTTGTCACAATAGTGAAAGGTACCTGAGCAGTCAATCACCAAACCTGATTGCTATGATGTGAGGCTGAGGAGAGGATTTTTACCACTGCTATGATCTAAATCATGTAGCCCAGAAAACCTCTGAAAAAAAACACAGGAAAAGCAGTGGCGGCCCGTCCATCCGTACAGACGCCGCCCCCCCCCCCCCTATTCATTCGCCTGGCCCCCTAATCTACATGCAGGTCACCGAATGCATGGATTCCGAATGGGGGATTTTTTTTTTTTTTTAACCAGGTGATTTGAGCCATAGGCTTTAAAAAAGGGTGGGCTCAGGGCGCAGAGCATATATTCGCTATTGTCACACTGATTTTGCCTCCCGGCCAATCAGGAAGCGGTTCTGAGACCAGATCTGTGAATGGTTTGCCGCCCCCACAAAAAAATATACCACCGGCTGCCACTGATGAAAAGGGTAGCAAGGGGCCACATAGAAGGTAAGTACAAACACCAGAGGTACTTTAAAGTCCAGGTTAAATTTTAGCCTGTGCTTTCTAACTTCTGTAACTCCACTCCTTCTGCTTCTAATACCATCAATCACATTCAGATAAATCTTTAAGACGGGTTTTCATTTGATTGGTGGAAAATTCTTAGTCCTGGAATGATTGTGTGTGTGAGAGGCAGCATAGGGTGTTTCAGCATCACCAGCAGGTGTTTTCCAGGATCACTGGATTACAAGCCAATGGAAAAGAGTAGACTGGTGCAAATTAGCAATGTATGGATCAAAAGTGATCTACTGGGCAGCTAAGCATTATGCTTCCTGTATACCTCTCAAAGTTTAATGGTTTGACTGGAATGTACCATAAAAACATGGATGAGCGAGTTTGGGGTGGAGGAATTTGACTGGCCTGCACATCAACCCTAGAGAACACCTTTGGTATTAATTAGAGCAGAGACGGCAAGCCAGGCCTTCTCGTCCAACATTAGTGCCTGACCTCACAAATGCACTTCTGGAAGAATGGTCAAACATTCCCATAGACACACTCCTAAACCTTGTGGACAGACTTCCCAGAAGAGTTGAAGCTGTAATAGCTGCAAAAGGGTGGGCCAACTCAATATTGAACTCTATGGACTAAGACTGGGATGCCATTACAGTTCATGTGCGTGTAAAGGCAGGTGTCCCAATACTTTTGGTAATACAGTGTATATACAACCTAAATAAAGATTAGAGCTGGTTCTTAAAAGGTAACCATGCCCAGCCCAAAATCACCACTAGTTACTTCAATACACAGTGAGCTAATTCCTGGAACAATACACAGTAAAATGTGCAATGTTTTATTTATTTTCGCAAATAATGATGCTAGAAACATTGGCTCTTATGAATATGTGTATATAGCCTGCCAGGTGTTTGCATTCTCTCAAAACTTTAAAAAAAGTGACGTATAAAATTTGATTTGGTATCATGTATGCAAAAATGTATCTGGCAGATATAAATCAGGAAACCGTCATACTGCAGAAGATGCATTTTATGCACACAAAGTACTAGATCACTTATTATGCTCCAGTAGCACCCTCTGCTGTTTATATAAAATGTTACACTTCTGCTTTTTATTCAGAGCAATTCTTAGTATGCCTGGGGATTAGCCTGTGCTTCTTCAGCTGTTTTATATCCACCTAAAATCATTTTACTTGCATCTTTGCAATTTTTAAAATGTTGTCTCGGAATTTTCTGTGTCTCATTTACCTTCATCTGTGTACTTGTCTGGTTGCCAACTGTAGTAATTCCATTAAAGGACCCCCCCCCCAAAAAAAACAGTGCAATTTCCAAAATGTTTTCCCAACTTTGACAGAAGGAAGAACTACTTTTCATGGCATTTCCCACATTGTACTTGACAGAATCGAGTTGACATTTAAAAAAAAGTAAAACTGTTCACCAAGGTTTGGCTATGCACCGTACCTTTAATCACTTGTAGATCTTAATGTACAGCGTATTATAGATTTTTTTTGGGGGGGGGGGGGGGGGTAGAGCTTTTATTTGTTAGAAAGTATGGATATGTACATTTTTATTTCCAAAGTTGTCATTTAATAGAAATATTGAATATTTTGAAAACTTGCATTTTCCTGTAATTTTTTTTTCCAATGCAACTTTTGCATAATTTGTAAAGCTGATCAAAATGATATCATACAAGTATGATTTTTGCAAAGCAGTGGAAAGGTAAATCTTAAGATGAACATTTGTGTCTTTTAAATCTACTTTGCGATTGACCCAAAAAAAAAAAGTTGGTTTACGTAAATTGTTAACATAAAACAATATTAAGTTGGGTTAAATATATTATACAGTAGCAGGTGATAGGGTCAGTTAAAGTGATTGTAAGTGTTTTTTTTTTTTAAATAACAAACATGTCATACTTACCACCACTGTGCAGCTCGTTTTGCACAGAGTGGCCCCGAACCTCGTCTTCTGGGGTCCCCCGGCGGCTCTTGCCGCTCCTCCCCGCATCGTATAACCCCCTAGGAGAAGCACTCTCCCGGAGGGTTACCTTGCAGGCGCGCTCCCGAGTCCATCATTCGGCGTCCATAGACGCTGAATGTATGACTCGGCCTCGCCCCCCGGCACCGTGTCATTGGATTTGATTGACAGCAGCGGGAGCCAATGGCTGTGCTGCTATGAATCTATCCAATCAAGAGCCGAGAACCCCTGGGCAGAGGGATGGCTCGTCCCCGCCGGGTGAAGTTCCAGGGCTCAGGTAAGTAAAACTGAGGGGCTGGTCACTGCCAGGTGTTTTTTCATCTTGATGTCATTTCCGCCCGGAAGCCACGATTGTATCCCCCATTTGATTTGACGAGTCTACCAGAAAGTAGATGGAGAGCCTTTTCACATGACCGGCACAATGGAAGGTAGGGTTGCCACATCATCCCTTTAATCCAGGACACATAATAATTACACGGGTTCTGTGGCTAATTAAGGTGGTAATTAAACTCACTTGGTGCCTTATCTGCATTTAATCAGCCTCAGAACCTGTGTAATTCATATGTGTTCTGGATTAAAGGGATGAGGTGACAACCCTAATGGAAGGAGCCAAGGTTCAGCCTGTGTAGACCTGCATGTACCCCTGTTTATGGAGAAGCGGCAACTTTGAGGTATATGAGTACCGATCTACTGGATGGTTTTTCTTACTTTACCAGGATATATGGATGTCCCGCTTTGTGCCATTTGAGGAAGATGTAATATACTTATACTGATACAGAGTAATTGTGGCTAGCCAAATTACATGTTAGCAAGTCCTTAAATTAAAGACCATAGTCATTTACCATGTTTTAAACCCTTGTAACCAGAATAAAGTGGTTATACTTTGTTACTAGTGATGTGTAAATCTATCATTCAGTAAGCCCTCCTTCTCTTTTCTCCTCTCTGTTTGGGATGCTTTTTTACTTATGCCTAAGGCCTGAATGATAAACTCAATTTTGATAGAGATATATACACATATAACCAGGGCTTTTTTTCAGCAGGAACTAGGTGGAAATCAGTTCCACCACCTCTGGCTCAGGTCTTCTGCTCCCTGCTCACCAGTATCACTTGGTAAAACTCAAGTCCAGCTTCTGTGTTTACAAGTGACAGCTTATCTCCCAGTAGCTCCCACAGGTCGGATCCCCTGTGCAGATCCCACTGAGTGCCGGACAGGGACAAGGGAGATACAGAACAGGTGCCCAGGGTTCAGTGCAGTCATGGGCAGGAGAGGGTGCGTGGTAGGCTGCACCCTCTGTGGTCTCCATTTTTTCCCTGGCGACCAGTTGTTGATGCTCCTACTGCGTGATCTCCCTTGCAAGCGACTTTAGTATAGTATAGTATGCTGGGATGTACTCATAGGCGTGCACAGCCCATTGCATTAGGGTGTGCACCCCAAAGCTCAAACACATATGCATGTGTATATATACTGACAGTGTCAGTAGAGCAATAGACGGTGTCAGTAGGGCAGTGGACGAAGTCAGTAGTTTTAATTTTTATTATTTTATTTATTATTTTTTACAGTTTTATTTTTTTTATTTTACTATTTTTTTAGAAGCCCCATTAGGGGTCCTTAGTGAAATGTCAGGGGTCTAAATGGGGAATCTGCGCCACATGGGGTGATTAGGGTGTGCCCAGGCACACCTGGCACACCCTGTGCGCACGCCTATGGATGTACTACAGCCGGATAGGTGCTTCAGCTTAATATTGCAACAAAGGTAAGAAATATGACAGATGGTGGAGCTTTTAAGGAGGGGGGAGAAGATGAGGGCAGTGGAGGGAGGGGTTGTATGCAGAGGGAAGAGCTACTATTTGATGCCATTTGGCAGGTATGTGTGTGTGGCGGGCATGGTTGAGTTCCTGCACCTATTCTCTGAGAAAAAAAGCCATGCATATAACATAGGCCCTTTAAGCCTCGTTTTCAATACTTTTAGGGTTAATGCATAGGATGCATTAAGGTGACAAAACACGAGGGTCTACAACCCCTTTAAGGCGGATATACAGCAAGTTATGTTTACAGCAGGCTTTAGGCGCACTCTAATAATATTGCTTCATTACAGTAGCTGCTGCCTGTTGTAGAGTAGCAGCAAAGGTAAACTAACATGGTGGAATATTCGTGTATGACCTGGAACTCCTTCAGCCGTCAGTCCTGGTATTTTCCCCATGTAAGACACTGTACTGAGATTTGTCCCTGTCCATCATATTACATAGCACATAGTTAGTCAGAAAAAGACACGTCCATCTAGCTCAACCAATAATAAAAAAAATAACAATAATACCACCATACAATCCCATAGCTTGACAAAGGAGCGCAGCCGTCACGTGACTCACGGGGAGCCAGCTCAGGAAACGCGTTGCACATCGTGTGACGTCATCAGCTCTCGCCGAGATACTGTTTGCTAATCAAGCCTCGTTTTCGCTGTTCCTCTTCGCTGCCGGCCAGCATACATCTAGCACTTTGGGACAACACAGAGAAAACGCTGCATATCCATAGCTGAGAGAGATGACTCCACAGACCCCTTTGATTGTTTTGGGACTACCTTATGCTTAAAACCTTCTCCTAAATGTGAGTGCAAACCTTACTGTTGCTGTTTTTTTAATAAATAGTTTTAAAGTCTGCACCCAGAGGCGCCTCCTTTTCCTCCTTTTTTTGAGGTATGTAGTGGCCCTGACTCTTGGGGGACGTGACACTCCAATGCTGGTAGTTGAGGGATCTGAAATTCCTGTGCTCGTACTTAGAGGTGATACTATAGCGCTGGTGCTTGGCCTGGGAATTTGTTCTTGGGGTCTTTTGCTGGTGGCAGAGCTAGTACTGGGCCTGGGAATTTGATCCTGGGGTCTATTGCTGGCGGCTGCTTGGTTTCCCCTTTTAGGAGGGACCCATTCTTCCTCTGATTCATTTGCCGATCCACTGCTATCAATCTGTTCAAATGCTGAATTTGAAAATCAGAATTGGCATTGGAATCTGATGAGACCTCCCCGCTGCTCTGACCAGTCATGGAGAGGAACTGGAATGCCTCCTCGCTACTATATACTTTTTTGGACATGCGGCTGATGGCTGTGTGACGGGTGACAGATGACAGTCACTTATGGGCTGTGCGATGGGTGGCAGGTGATGGTCACTGATGGGAGTCTCTGATGGTGCCTGGTGCACTTTATGGGACTGATAGCTGACAGGTGATGGCCGCTGATGACGGTCACTGACGGGTGACTAATAGGTGACAGGCGACGGTCACTGACGGGTGACTGGCAATGGTCACTGATGGGTGACGGTTGACAGGTGCACCTCTGATGGTCACTGATGGCAGTCTCTGATGTGACAGGTGCACTTCATGGGCACTGATGAGTGACAGGTGCACTTTATGGGCACTGATGTGGTGACTGTTGGGTGACAGGTGCAATGGGGGGAGTGTAGGGGCGATGTGACAGGTTCTCTTTATTTGTGTTGTGCAGTACAATACAAATCGATATTGGTAAATCACTGCTCCTGGCTCTTCTCTCCTCACACTGGAAACAGGAGAGGAGAGAAGAGTCGGTAACGGTAACAGACTGTTACCGGTCTGTGTTTACATTTTGTGATCGGCTGTGAATAGATCACAGCCGATCACGTGGTAAACAGCCGCCAGCCATTGGCTGTTTACCATGCTCGGTGACGAGGAACAAGCTGCCACCGACATCCCTGTGCAGCGTGCTCCCGATCACGCGCATTCGCTGTGGTCATGGGGGGAAGTACCATCTGTGATCAGCCGTGACTGGATCACGGCCGATCATGTGGTAGATAGCCATGCCCATCGGTGACGAGCTGTGTCTTGGGGACACGCTGCCACAGACAGTGCAGGGCTGCGCGTACCCGATCGTGCGCATGCCCTGTTTAAATGGGTCGATGTCATATGACGTCCGCCCCTCACATTTGACGGTGGGCGAGCGGCAACTGGTTAAAGTGAATAACAACATCAAGTTTACTATATGGACCCCTTATGTATTTGTACATGTTGATCATATCCCCCCCTTAATCTCCTCTTCTCAAGAGAATAAATTCAGGTCCTCGAACCTTTCCTCATAGCTGAGCTTCTCCATGCCTCTTATCAGTTTGGTTGTCCTTCTCTGCATTTTCTCCAGTTCCCCGATATCCTTTTTGAGAACTGGTGCCCAAAACTGAACTGCATATTCTAGATGAGGTCTTACTAATGATTTGTACAGGGGGCAAAATGATATCTCTCTCTCTGGAGTCCATACCTCTCAATACAAGAAAGGATTTTGCTTGTTTTGGAAACCGCAGCTTGACATTGCATGCTATTATTAAGCTTATGACCTACCAAAATCCCCGATCCTTCTTCACTATGGATCCCCCCAGCTGTACTCCCCCTAAAATGTATGATGTATGCATATTCTTAGCCCTGAAGTGCCTAACTGGTCTGGCTGCTGGCAGAGGCTGTGTGGTACGCCTACTCCTGACAAGGCGAATGATGAATGTCACACCGCTGTCAGACTCTAAAAAAAAACACCTGGAGTGGAGCCGAGCGGGCTGAATATAACCTTGTGGTGGAGTGTGACTCTGTGCTGCTGGACAGACTGCATCCATCCGCGATCACTGAGGGAGTCACGGACACCAGCCCAGGCACAGGTTGGTCAGACAAAGACAAAGTCTTTGCTTTTTAGCTGCCTGTCAACTCATAATGCAGCAGATTGAAATATACATTAACCCGGATCCAGCTACACAAGATAAATCTGTCATTTTACTAAAAAGAATGTTCGCTCTGGCAAAGACAAATGTGAGAGCTGAAGACAATTTGTTGTATTAGAAAGTAGCTTGTTAATTAGGTACAACGTAAAACCATTTTTTCAGCAAACATTAGGCTTTTAAATTGGAGCCCTTCTCTGGGAAATCTTAAATCTCCCTCCCAAATGCTCCTTTCCACTCCTGATCCAATAAAAAAATAACTTTTTTTTTACCTAAATCCATTGCCATACACCCCTCACTTGTGCCTCAACCAGGAGCGAAGACCAATGACCCAGCACTGCTGTCTGTATGCAGGCCAACTGGACCACTTGCAGTACTTTTTTCTTCAGTGAATAGGTGCAGGTACCCACTGCCCCTTCCCTGGGTCACATTTGTAATCCAGTACCGTATTCTGTCTGTGCCCAGGCCAACTGGACCACTTGCAGTATATTTTTTTTCTTCAAGAGAATAGGTGCTGGTACCAACCCCCCCTTCCCCAGGCCACATTAACCAGCAAGTGATTGGTTGTTAGGAAGCTGGGTGGTCCAAGCGACCAATCACCAGCTTGTTCATGTGAAAAGTTAATTCTGGCAGCTCCTGCCCTCCATCCAGTTTTACTATTCCAGTTATTAACAAGTCCATAAAAATTAGAAACAATGGCTTTGAAATGACAGAGCTCAATTCTTTTAGGATCCATGGGGGGATGCCATTTGGTCCAGGTGCTTTATCCACATTTATTCTGACTAAATATTTCTGGACCATATCACTTTTGAGCCATTGTCGATCATCAGATGAATCTCTAAAATGAAATGTAGTAACCATGGAACTTATCTCTCAATACACAAAATCAGAAGGTTGACTGTTGGGTATTGGCCGGGGCCAGGGTCAGTTGCTGCATGCAGAGTTTAAACCGTATCTCTAATGAGAAAGCTGTGACTGTGCTGTCTGCCATGGATACTCTTCAGTCAAAAGAAGACTAGCATAAATTTATTCAAGTCATAGGTAAAGGTACCCTCATCTCAGGGATGTTCGAAAAGCTTGGAAGACAAGCACTGGTGAACAGGCGGCCATCAAAATAACCAAGAAGAACTTTCATAAAAACCACATACTCAAAAAACAAGATCAAGCTGCCGAAGGCTATTAGGAAGTTAGATCCAGAAGAATGCCATACTGTACACTTCATCGAGCACTTCCAAGATCAGGTTAATTATCGCATTTATCGGCGTATAACACGCACTTTTTCCCCTTAAAATCAGGGGAAAATCGTGGGTGCGTGTTATACGCTTATCTCTGCTGATTGTGAGCGGAGCGAGCGCCACCGACATACACAAAGCCGAGTGTACGCGGCTCCTCTCACAGTCACGCCCAGTCCCGCCATTGGACCTGTGTTATGTCCATCATAGGGGCGGGACTGCGAGAGGAGCCGAGCCTAGCCGAGTACACTTGGCTTTGTGTATGTCGGCGGGGCTCGCTCCGCTCCTCTTGCAATCAGCGGAGATCGGCGCCAATTTTAAATAGCCTGCAATGAGGCTGGGCAAGGCTGCGATCATGACACAAGGCTGCAATCATGACATAAGGCTGCAAAGACACTTGGCAGGGCTGCAATAATGAACAAGGCTGCAGATGGACACTGATAAGGCTGCATTGATGGGCATTTAAATGTAAGTTTTTTCCTTAAACTTCCCTCCTAAACTTGGGGTGCGTGTTATACGCCGATAAATACGGTGCTATTTAAAGCTTGTGTTGGAAAATTTGCTCCAGTTCCGGCAACATACATAAGAATGACGGCTGCAAAGATTTTGAAAGCGCTTTCGAAGTTAAAAGAAATCTCAGTTATTCATGCTGACCTCAAGCCTGAAAACAATGTTGGTTGACCACAGCAGGTATACATTCAAGATAAAAGTGGTCGATTTAGGCTCTGCTAGAATTTTAAATGAGGCGATACATGTGGAAGAACCATAAATCCAAAACCCTTTCTATAGATTTCCTGAGATCCTTCTTGGACTGCCTTTCAATGAGAAGGTAGATATGTGCTTTCTTGGTTGTGAAATGGCTGAATTTCATCTTGGCTGCCCACCTTATTCTGGAAACAAGGAGTATGACCAAATAAGATAGATCTGTGATGTGCAAGGGTTACCCCAGAATTAATTGCTGAATGCAGGTGGTAAATCCTTTAGATTTTTTGAATGCATGACAAATTCCAATGGAGAAACCAAATGGACAATTAAAAGAAAAGTAAAATCCACAGAAAGGTGGGCCTTTTGTTAAAAATCACTTGATCAGATAGGAATTATAAACATTTCCTAGCCCAATTCTCTAGATCCAGTGACCCTGGCTAAACATTATATCCTGAAGACCATGGTGGAATAAAAAAAATGCTAGCTTGGGATTCCCATAAGAGGATAACACCTATTGCAGCATTAAAACATCATTTCCCTTCGGCATCTGAATAGAAACCACAGGAGCACAAAATACCAGCTGTCACAGCAGTGTCCATGTAGGATCACGCAAAATACTCAACTACCTTATAATAATTTGCCACCTGCAAGTTGTCACCACACATTTAGGTTGAGAATCCAACCCAGACTCTCCAGGTAACCGCTTGTAATGGCTACTTCTTGCTTCAAGCGAGCCACCGACTGGTCTATTAACAATAGATTGTCTAAGTAAGCCAAGACAGTTATGCCCCGTGCCCTTAACCTGGCTAGAGGTGGGGCTAGTACTTTTGTGACTACCCGGGGTGCTGTAGCAAGCCCGAAGGGCAAGGCTACAAACTGAAAGTGCTTTAGTTCTACTTCGAACCGCAGAAACCTCTGGTGAGCAGGAAACATAGGGACATGCAGATATGCATCTCTGATGTCGATGGATGCCAGAAGTTCTCCTCCTTGTAGGCTGGAAACGACTGACTTGATTGACTCCATGCGAAAGGAGCGGATCTTCAGGAACTGATTTAGATTCCGTAGATCTAGAATTGGTCTGATATCCCCATTTGGCTTTGGTACTGTAAACAGGTTTGGGTAAAACCCCAAACCTTGCTCTTGTTTGGGAATCTGGATGATCACTGCTTGAGCCAATAAATTGGTCTAATGCTTGCAAGAGGGATTGCTTTTTCCCTGGATCCTTGGAAAAATTTTAACTCAGAAAACAAGACGGTGGAAACTCTTGAAATTCTAGCTTGTATCCTAGAGAGACTGTGGAGAGAGTCCACTTGTCCTGAAGTTCCCTTTGTCAGACTTCTGAGTACCTCAGAAGTCTTCCCCCCACTTTGGTGAGGGGAGATGCCTCTTCATGACAAGCCCTTGGTATTCTAATTTGCAGACTTGCGGCCCCAGGTCTTCCTTTGTGCCTGGGCTTGACCCTGAGGTCCTCCTCTAGAGTCTGATGGAGGAGGCCCCTGCCTAGAGGTGGATGCACCTGGCGTGGGAAAAAAGTGCGTTTAAATGAAGGACGTTTATCTTTTCTTTTGACTGGCAAAAGAGTACTCTTTCTGCTGGAAATTGTTTGGATGTATTTATCCCAACTATCGCCGAATAGTCGTTCTCCCTTAAAGGGAAAACTAGTTAGAAGGTTCTTGCAAGGCGTTTCAGCTGACCAACCCTTTAACCAAAGGGTCCTTCGCATGTGTACTAGTACAAGCGCAAGGCGTAATGCCTGATGAATAGAATCCTTCAAAGCATCTATGGCAAAGCATAATGCTCTTGGTAGCTCGGCCAACTCCCTGGCCTGTTGTGCAGGGAGTTTGTTAACAGCATCTGTGAACTGGTCCTGTAAGGACTGACAGATGCCTATAGCTGCAATTGCAGGCTGAGTTACGGTCCCTGCTAAGAAAAAAAAAGGATTTTAACAGACCTTCCAACTTCTTATCTGTTGGATCTTTAAGCATATGTGCATTGTCTACTGGACAAGTTAAACTTTTATTCACATTGGAAATCGCAGCGTCAAATTGCTGAAATGTTCCATCTTTTAGTGAATTTTTCCTCCATAGGATAGAGAATTGAGAATCTTTGGAGGAGAAAAATGCTTATCCGGATGATCCCATTCGGTATAAATTAGTTTTTCTAATAATGCGTGGACAGGAAACGCATGCAAAGGCTGTAAAGGTTTCAAGGAACCCAAGGATGAGACCGGACCTTCAGCTAACTCTGTTAGGGGTAGCATGAAAGCGGAGCGAACCATTTCTGTAAGGCTCTGTACTTCAAACTGTGAAGTTGAAACATCAAGTATTGTTTCCTCCGCAGAGGAATACCCGGCTTGTCTTTCCTCTCGATCATCTGAGTGTAATACCTCATCCTGTCCCCATAATTCCCTTGGACCCTCTATTGTCTGTAAAGAGTCCAAGATGGGGGAGGGGGATCTAGGACGCTTCCTATTTTGGATAGAGGATGCGATTAAAGCCGCTAATCTTCCTTCTCTGCAGAGCAGAGGAAAATGCATCTTCAGTCACATATACAGGAGCTGAAGTGTGTGAAGCAGTTGCACCACCACTAGCTTTCAATGGCTCACCATGTCTAATATCTCCGGAGAGGAAGACAGTATGGAGGTATGACTGGGGTTCCCAGCGCCTGGGGGTAGCACCTTAGGTACCTTGGTAGCTCTGGAAAACATACTGCTAAGTACAAAAGCAGAGGTACACAAAATAACTTTTTTGCTTAACAACAGTTCTAGCAAAACAATGTAACCATAGTATCAATTTTTAATTGCTAAGTGACAATAGTGTTTCCTGTACTGGAAATGCCTTTTTACACCCCTTACGTGCCCAGCGCTCTGGTGTCTCAGTGTGCAGACTGCCTCTCTTCAGCTAAGGGATCTCTGCAACTGAGTCTGTAATAAAGCCTCAGGTGGAACCTGATTGGCATCCTCAGCACCTCTCCCTGAGCCTGGTTTCACACATGTGCGGTGCGAATTGAAGCTCAGGTTTCACTGGGGAGATAACAATCTCCTGTTCAACGGATTCATTGCGTTTTTGCTCAGGATTAGAGAGCAGGGAGAGGGGGAGGGAGGGGGGGGGGGAGAGGGGGAGGTGTAGTGAGGAGAAAGAGAAAATCCTTGTTCAGAACGCAATGCATCTGCGAATCAGATGCGTTCCCATAGGAGATAATAGGCTTGTAGTTCGCACCGCAATGCCCAAAAAACGCACACGTTTTTTGTGCAATGCGCAGTGCGAATGCAACGTACATATGTGAACCAGATACATTCATATGAATGTATTTAAAAATGTCCTGCGAATTAGATGCGGTGTAAGCCGCATCTAATTCGCATAGGTGTGAACCCGGGCTCAGTCTCTGCGCCGTGTACTGTGTGTGTCCCATACACGGCGCCACGTGACCTTCAGGGACACGCCTCTCAGCGTCCCTGGCAATACCTGCCCCTCTCCTTGAATATGCCTAGTTCGCGTGCGCGAACGGCATGTGTGTCTGCCATTGCAGACCGAAGGGAGGGCGAGATGCTGCCGCGTGTAATACTAGAGCTGTAACACAAGGTATGTACGGACGCACCTCTGCAAAAGGGGAGGGGGAGGGGGGCTGGGAGCTGGGGGCTGGGAGTTCTCTTAGCAGTCAATACAGCAGAGGCACAGGGAATCCTAATGCTGCTAGGCAAACATGCTGCTTAAAAAAATGTGCAGCACGGGGGCCATGGTTAGTGATAAAAATTTTTTTTTTTAACCTTAAAGCCTTCCTTGTTTTAGCAACTGCTGTATTTCTCTTTAAAACCTTTAAAAGGGATTAATAACTATGAATCCCCCACGGCACACATACTATTGGAGACAGAGCTTGCTGTAAAACATTGTGTAGTGTAAATTACTCCCAAATAGGGGAGACATTTTTTAAAAGGCATACAAGGTATTGGAAGGAAAAAGTATTAGCTTCTTCCCTTACCTTGTCCTCGCTGAAGGATACTGCTGAAACAGACAGATCCAGCCTTCCCCCATCACGGTGGGCTGCATTTGTAAACCTTCAAAGAGCGGGTCCCTTTTTAATAGGGGTTCCACTCCTTTGGACCTGTATAGCACCCCTCAGGAACAGCTTTAGGTAATGCAGCAAGACCAAAAGGAGTCCTGGTTCCTAGGGTCCAGCTCTCAAAGAGAAGCTTATAGGCAAAACCTCGTTCTTGTCTGCAAGGCCCGGGTACCATCCTATGGCCTCAGGGGCGAGGATGGATCCGGCTGTGGAGGTTTTGTAAATCCGTCATGGATCCCTCCAGGAGCGCCTCAGAGCACATCTTCACTTGTGACCAACACCTTTAGACACTGGTGAAAAAACTGAGGAAGGAGGAGGAGTTTTATAAGGGAGTAAACTTCCTGTATTGGTTATACCAGTGTCAACACCTGAAGGTAGGCCCATAACCCACTAAGTAAATACTTGAGGCTCTGTGTGCTATGATGTACGATAAAGAAATGTAATTTATAATATAAAAATGTAATCATAACAGCTGACTCTAGTGTTTTAGAAAACCCTATTGGCCCCATTTAACAATGCAGTGTGATTGCTGCTCCTCTCCAAAAGCCGTTATAGCCACTAGCAATAATCACTGTGTTCTCCTGGTGGGGGAGGGCTTCACCTGGCCCCCCAGTGAACACAGTGGCTCGGCAAGAGGGATTGCCCTGTCAACACTATCTTTGTTGATGGGGAATCAAGCAAATTTCTTTCCTGTATCCCGTGGTTGCAGGAAAGAAATTCACTCTGTCTATGGCTAGCCTTAGGCTTTCTTTCTTCTGGTGATCTGCCCAGTAAGCCTGTTTTTCAAAAGGAAAAGCTCTCTTCCAGATGTATCCATTTACAGGAATATGACAAATCATTTAACATTGACAGGGGTCCTTTCAATGTTCAGATTTTATTTATTCATGTAAAACCTTTAACCTACAAAAGGAAAAAAACGTTTTGCTGTAACGGATTATAAAGTGTGAGCTGGAATTTGGCTTCAATTTGTTAGCGTTTTTAAATCTGCCATTACATTTAAACACATAGAATGCATTAAAGTGGATGTAAACACGAATTTTTTTTTTTTTTTTGATGTCATAATGTAGAGTATAAGATTTCCTATCATTTGAGCCCAGTCTTGCCACACAGAGTTAATCCATCTCTGAGCAATCCTCTTTTATTGTTCAGTGAGATAAATCTTGACAAATAGAGAAAAACTTTGTCAAATCCTCCCCCTTGCTGTGAGTGACAGGTGATTTACATATCTCGTGCACTAGCCTAAGACATGCATTATTTTTTAATTCCCACCCCCACTCCTTTCTTCAGCAGCTCTGCAAGGATTGGCTGTTCCACACCTCAGCATGATTTGGCATGCTGAAGTCATGTGGTTACTTTCCTGTCTTTTCACTGGATGTTAGAGATCATAGCAGAAGTTCAGTCTAATGCCCCGTACACACGGTCGGACATTGATCGGACATTCCGACAACAAAATCCTAGGATTTTTTCCGAAGGATGTTGGCTCAAACTTGTCTTGCATACACACGGTCACACAAAGTTGTCGGAAAATCCGATCGGTGATGTAAAACACGTACGTCGGGACTATAAACGGGGCAGTAGCCAATAGCTTTCATCTCTTTATTTATTCTGAGCATGCGTGGCACTTTGTGCGTTGGATTTGTGTACACACGATCGGAATTTCCGACAACGGATTTTGTTGTCGGAAAATTTTATATCCTGCTCTCAAACTTTGTGTGTCGGAAAATCCGATGGAAAATGTGTGATGGAGCCTACAAATGGTCGGAATTTCCGACAACAAAGTCCTATCACACATTTTCCGTCGGAAAATCCGACCGTGTGTACGGGGCATAAGAAATACACAGGAGAAATGCATATTGACAAGGGGAGTGTAGAGGTGGGCGGGGAGTCTACTGACATCACGACTCCACCCACCGAGCTCCAGACAACAGACCCACCCACAGAATATGCAGTTTTTCAGGTCTCATAACAGACAGAGGGGAGACATTTGACAGGTAAAGATACATGCAGGAGGCATGTATATCCTTATAGATAAACCCTATGGCAGTAGTTTAGAAAGGATGACATTGGGTTTACATCCACTTTAAAGGTAAAAAACCTTCTGCCTTTAGAACCAATTTGGATTACTTCGGATTTTTTTTTTTCCTACAGGTTTGCTTCAGAAAAGGTAACGCTAGATGTAAGCACACTTGTTATATTTCCTTGGTGGCATTTAGAATTATCAAACTGGCATCAGGCTTTATTTACCAAGCTAATAATGGTCATTGCTAAAAGGAACAGTCATCTTGGCAAACAATAATTGTTATAGCTTAGTACGTTCAGCTATTTATTTGCCGACAGGCCTTTAAAAATATTTAATACAATCAAAATAAGAACACAAGCATTTTTCGAACCATAACACTTTATTTAAAAAGGAGACCAGCTCTGTGTCAAAATTACAAGAATGTTTTTGTTTTGTTTTTTTACATTAGACCTGAATGACCTGTGGTTTTAATGAGGAACTGCTTGTTTTGTACACTGTTCAGATCATCCATTATACTACAAGCAGGTTTGTTCTATAAAGTACAAGGAAGGAAACTATCTGTACAATAGTAAGATAGCACCTAATGTAACAGCCTTGAAAAAGATTAAACAAATAAAATAAAAAAATTGTTGTTCCTAATTTAGTGCAAGGCCTCACTAGGTTTGGCATCACACCTCACTGTACTCTATTTTAATAAGCAAGTCGTTTGTGAAAAAGATTTGATACCTGGGATCCTGCAAGTAACAGCATTTCCTATTTCAGGTGAACAATGCTAAGCCACCGCTTTGCAATTAGCCGCAGTGTTGACAATCTGCCATGTGCTCACAATCTGCCATGTGCTCCTTCATTTGGGTGTTCAGCTGCCCATCTAGAGTGCAGGAGGCATGCACAGATTAGACAGGCAGCCCTATGGCAAATTCACAGAGCACATGGCAGGCTGACCATGCTGCTAACTCAACGGTAGTAGCTTAGCACTGTCAGCCTTTACCAGAACAGGGGTTACTGGCAGGATCTAAAAAAGGTAAGACATTTTGAAACGGATTCACAAACATGAATTGGCTTAAGAAAAAAAGTGTACAGAGTCGGGCATGATGCCATTTATACGGAAAAATAAATTAAACTGACAATACACAGATTCATTTTTTTTTCCATTCAGCCTGTTGACTGAAATAGAGAAATTTAACACATGCCTCCTTCCATGATAAACAGCACAAACCCCTGTCGGCCACTGTATATTGACAGCTGGCACCAGCAGCTGTCAGAATACCCAAAGGCTGCATCTGATTGAATGTAGGCACTGTTTGAACTCAATACGACAATCAACTTTTGTTGAGCTAGGTGGTGCCAACAGGGCTACCCATAGATTACATTTCAAAATCTGAGCTGTGTGTGGCAGCCTTAAAGTGATTGTTATTTTATTTTTTTAAAGAGAGACTTGACAAACATGTTTTACTTACCTGCTCTGTGCAGTGGATTTGCACAGAGCAGCCCAGATCCTCCTCTTCTCTGGTTCCTTTTCGCTGCTCCTGGCCCCTCCCTCATGTCGAGTGATCCCACAGCAAGCACCAGGCTATGGGGGCACACGAGCCGAGCTGCAGCTCTGTTTATTCATTCAGACACGGAGCTGTGGTTTGGCCCCGCCCCCTCTCCCTGAGAGTTTAGCTAACTGACTTTGATTGACAGCAGTGGGAGCCAATGGCGCCCCTGCTGTGTCTCAGCCAATCAGTAGGGAGAGTCCCGGTGAGCGAGAGACTCATGGACATCGCTGGATAGAGAGGGGGCTCAGGTAAGTATTAGGGGGGGGCGCAGCACACAGAAGGCGTTTTATCTTCATGCATAGAAGGCATGAAGATGAAAATCCTTCTGCCTTTACAACTGTTTTAAGGATTTTCATACACTTTAAAAAAAAGTACTCATTCAGCTGAAGCCTCCAGTCCTAGAAAAAGACCAAGTGGAGGACAGAAAAAAGATCAAGAACCTCTTGGGAATGTGTTTCTATTCACAATAAAGTTTTGTTCTAAAAAGCTGGCATTAGTTTTTCTTTTTGATCTAACATTTCATTTACAGGCAAGGAGTCCAATACCTAATAATAGATAAACGATATCCCTCTACATTCCCACACCACTAAAATCATATTAAAAAATAAACTTCGGCATCAAATTAAAATTCCCACTGGAATCACAGTTGTATTCCAAACTCAGCAGATCAGTGTTCTCATCTCTAGTTGTCACTGCTGTAAGGAACCATGCCGGGGTTCCTAGGTGTTGTACTGATCACCTCCAAAAAGGTCACTGGAAAAGGCACTTCTTTTTAAATCCGATCATTGTATTAATGGGGTGGCTGTAGTTGGAAGTCCAGTCTCTCATGAACACATCATGAAGCTGTTTCTGCATAGTGTTTGTGGTGTTGGTGGCGCAGGTCTGATTCACCACCAGTGCCGATCCCGCTGTGCGAATGAAATAGTCTCCAGACCAATTGGAGGTTCCTGAGAAGAAAAAAAGTCATAAATCCAATGTCTATCATTAACTAATGAGAAAAAATACAAAAACAAACACACACACTAGACAACAAAACCAATAAAATCAATAATGGACATATTTGTACCGTATTTCCAAGAACCTGAAAAATAGGATTTGTTTTTGTCATACTTGCCTGAAAAATCCTTTTCTTTGAGTACATCATGGGACAGAGTCAGGCTAATATTCATTACCTGCTGGGTTATACTCCATCTCCAGGGGAATGGACACTGGTAGACCAAAAGGTCTTTAGACAGGAAGTGATCCCCTATATAACCCTTCCCACACAGGAAGCACTTCAGTTTTGTAGCAAGCACTGAATCCTCAAAAAAGAGGGGAGGGATCTCTGTGTCCCATGATGTACTCAAAGAAAAGGATTTTACGGGCAAGGATGATGAAAAAATCCTGTTTTCTTTTTCATACATCATGGGACACAGTCAGGCTAATATTCATTACCTGCTGGGACGTCCCAGAGCAATAGCCTTGAGGGGAGGGAGACACCCTGCCAAACGATAGCCATCAGAACTTATACTGCAGCCCGCAGTACACTGCAGCAGAAAGCCGAATCCTAGGCTTCTCAAACATCCACTTGATAACATTTTGTGAAGGTATGCACTGAAGACCAGGTAGCAGCCTTACAAATCTGAGCAACAGATACCTGATGGCGAAAAGCCCAAGAGGTTCCTACACCCCTGGTAGAATGAGCTCTCGCCCTAAAGGGAGGAGCTTTATGTTTCAGACCGTAGGCCTGAATGATCAATTGATGGATCCAATTGGCAATGGAAGCTTTGGAAGCTGCCTGCCCCTTCTTGGGTCCTTTTGATAAAACAAAAAGGGAGTCTGAACCTCGGATCTCCGCAGATCTAGACAAATAAACCATGACTGCCCGGACAACGTCCAATGAATGCAGTCGTCACTCTTCCGCCGAGTGAGGCTGAGAGAAAAAAAGAAGGCAAAATAATGTCCTGATTTAAATGAAAAGCCGACACCACCTTTGGCAAAAAGGATGGAACAGGTCGTAACACGACCCTGTCGTGGTGAAGGATCAAGTATGGTTCCCTGCACGTTCCCCAGATGACGTCAGTTATAGACGAAACATACGCAGGGAGGTTGACGCGCTGACGTCATCGCGAACTTGATGTGAACGGGTGCATGCAATGCCGGCCGGCGAACTGTTTTTATGGATGGTTTATACTACATATTCTTGTAAGTGCATTTCCTCTTTTAAATTATCTTGTTAAGTGGATTCACACTATGGCCAGTTTTCTCTTACCTCCATGATCCTGAGCCTGAGTTGGTGTATGGTCCGTCATCTGCTGTACTTCCAAGTCCACGCTGAGCACAGAGAAGTAGCGCCGGATCTACAGTATACACAGGCTTACTTAGTGTGCCCTCTAGTAAGCGCGAAATCTATGTGGTGGTGGATCACAACGAGTGGTGTTTTATTCCATGTTTTTCTACATAGCCTTCACTGGGAATAATTGAGAGATTCGTGTCTTTTGTGTTTGGACTTTTTTCTGCCTTTATGGATGATTTTCATGGTCACATATTTTTATATTGTTTTCACCTAGTTTTAACATGAGTATAGCGCAGTTTTTTTCTTGTTTTATCCCTGCACGAAAGGGCCGCCAACTCTGACACCCTTCTAGCCGAGGTGATGACCATCAGGAAGGCTAGCTTGCATGACAGCAAGTTTAATGGAATTGCCTTGATAGGTTCCAATGGTTGTTTCTGTAACACAGACAGCACCAAGTTCAAGTCCCATGGACACATTGGTGACCTAATGGGGGAGAAGCAAGAGAGGTGCCCCCTGCATAAAGGTTTGGATCAGTGAATGGGAGGCTAAAGGCCTTTGGAAGAATACTGATGGGGTCAAAACTTGACCTCTGATTGTACTCAAAGCCAATTTGATTTCCACAGCTGACTTTAGAAAAGAGAGTACTCCAAATCATGTATTTCCGAGGATGCCATTTTCTGGCTTCACAACAAGCAATATAAGTCTTCCAGACCTTATGATAAATTTTCCTAGTGACAGCTTTTCTAGCATTCACTAGGGTAAGACACTACTGATCCCGAGGTGCCACGGTCCTTTAACACCCTGGCTTCAGTAGCCATGCTGTCAAATTTAGAGACTGGAAATTGGGGTGGACTATAGGACCTTGAGACAGTAGAGCGGGGCGTTCATGGCCCGTCTATTGTCAGTCTCACAATCTCCGGGAACCAGGGCCTTCTGGGCCAGGCTGGTGCCACCAGAATGACTGGAACCCCTTCTTTCCAAATACCGCACAAAAAATGTGGAAGGAGAGGGATCGGAGGGAAAGCATAAACCAGGGAGTACTGTCTCCATGCAACTATCAGCATCTGCTCCGATAGCCAGAGGATCCCTTGTTTGGGACACAAATTGCTGTAGCTTGTTGTTGAACCTGGATGCCAATAGGTCGACCTCTGGCCATCCCCAACGCTGGCAAATTTCCTGGAACACCCCTGGGTGTAGGGACCATTCCCCCGGGCAGATCTGCTAGCGGCTGACATAATCTGCCTTCCAGTTCTCTACTCCCGGGATATGGACTGCCGATACAAATCGGCAAATGTCTCTCTGCCCAGGCTAGTATGTGGCCTCTCCTGGTACCGCCTTGGTGATTTATATAAGCCACTGCAGTGGCATTGTCAGACTGAACCCTGATAGGGCTGTCCTGAAGCTCCACTGTCTAGGAACGTAGGGCCAGGCATACTGCCCGTAATGCCAGGATGTTGATGGGCAGGATCTGTTCTGTCCCTGACCCATTTCCCCTGAGCTGTGAGCCCTTCTAGGGTCGCTCCCCTGCCTGAGAGACTGACATCTGTAGTCAGTACTCTCCAAGTTACCGGCAGAAAGGAATTTCTCTTTCGCAGGTTCTGGTCCTGCAACCACCAGTTTAGGCTTAAGCGTACCCGAGGAGATAAGCACATTGGATAATCCAGGGCTTTTCCTCTTCTGATCCAGGCCAACAAGGTGTCTTGTTGTAAAGGCCTGGAATGGAACTGGGCATAGGGCACTGCCTCGGAGGAGGATACCATCCTCCCTAGAAGACTCATACAGAGCCGAACGAAGGCTTGTTTGGTGCCCCGAATCTGACGCACCTGAACCTTCAGGCCACAGATCCTTACAGATGGCAAGAATACTCTTGCTTGAACCGTATCTAGGATCAGACCTAAATACTTTAGACTTTGAGCTGATTTCAAAGCTGATTTTTTGATATTTATGATCCAGCCTAAGCTTTTCAAATACTGCACTGTGCATATTATGCTCTGTTCTAGAGCCTGTAATGAGTGATCTATAGACAGAAAAGCAAAATACTCTTGCGCACGGGTGTGTAAGCTAAAGATCCCAAAGGTTCAGGAAGGACTATGGATTTCGGGCTTGCTGCTCTTAAGGATGGGATGTCCTTATGCCAAAAATGAAAAAGAAGAAAAAAGAGCGCACCAGCCTAGTGCATTATCCTTTACAGATTTATTGATTAAAAACAAGATAAAATCTACTCACAAAGGTTGAAGGAACAAATCGCATTTGTAAATTGCCATAGCGGTAATAAATCCAGTGGTAGCAGTTTTCCAGGTCCCAGGAAGGAGGCGTACGGACTACTGCTAGCTAACGCGTTTCGAAGGTTACCCTTCTTCATCAGAGCCTTAGTAGTGTTAATCTCCTGCTGGTTTTTATACATGTGTCCATCTAACCAGGGCTGGTCAGATTGGTTCTGAAACTCCTCCCTTAATTAGTGGGCGGTTCTTTGAGGGGGGGGGGGGAGGGGGAGGGGGGGGAAGAAAAGGATTTTGGTCTAGGCTATGTTGTTATTATTAAGGGGCCATGATAGAAAAACTTTTTATATATTTAATATAGTTTTGGTCTGATTTGATTAGTAGTTCTAATTTAGATATTTTAATTTAATTTTTAATTTTTAATTTTTAAGTTTTAAATTTTTGACACTAATTTTTAAGTTTTTTATTATTATTTATTTTTGATTAATATTTAAATATATAAAGCTGCGGCCATATGTGATTGGGAATGCAAACAACCAATAGCAAATAAATTAAAATAGTCCTATTAATACTGTTACATAAGTGAATCAAGACATATCGAGTGTTCCTTGGAGCTCCTCTCCCCTTTAGTCTGTACATTCTAAACCTCAGGAGAAAACTAACCAAAGGTTACAAAAAGAAGAAGATTGGAGACAAAGTAGCATACCTTATGATATGATAAGGTCAAAGAAGGGGAATATAGGGATTATGACGGTGCCAGGAAAACACGGTACATATCAAGATTTTTTAAAAATGAGTAATTTTTATTAGAACATATCATAAACACAAAAATTACAGAATCAAGGTGTGCATAAATACTAAAAGCATATCTGTAGTGAATTTCACCGAGCTAGGCCTCATAGATGTTACGGCCAATGCAAAGGATAGGTATTTTAGGTATCCGACATGTTTCGCCAGTATTGGCTTCTTCAGGGATAAGTTGTTAATACCTAAAACGCTACAGTAGTTCTGTGAAAATGACATAACAATCAGTGAGTATATTGGATAAGTGATACATTAAAAAAGATGTCATTTAATTATGTATATATATATATATGTTTGCGAGCTGACAGTATAGACTAACCTCCACCACCACCCAAAAGGCACCAAGAAAAGTTCCCCACACACCATCGGGCAGGCTAAAAGTCCTCATCCCAAAACAATCACCCCACCAGACATTCTATGGATGGAAATGAGATACCTGCAAGTCACCAGAGGGGGCCTCACACAACTCCAGCACTAAACCTCCAGCCAGGAGCACAATAGATAGCTGTAGAGGGCAGTAAAAAGGACCTGGCCAATTATGTATCTAGAGAGGTATAAATTATTTACAGTAAGTTCATCTATCATAATATCGCCTTTTTCTAGAAAGGTCATACAAGTTTCAATAGTAGATAGAAAAAAGAAAAAATTTTTTGTTTATGTGGGACTAAAAAGTCTCCAATAAGTGTACTTACAGAATAGTGCTTTTTAAAATGAATGACAGGACACCGATAAATCCTTACGCTCAGAGAAAAACTCTAAACATCAACAGGAGCAAGATTTGCATAAACAGAAGAAGAGTTTATGTGCCACTTGTAAGACTGTCAGAGGGGAAAAAAGACATAATCATAGAAGGCACTTTGGTTGATCCATAAGTGAACTGCACCAGCACAAAACAAGGTAAGTACAGACTTACCATTGGATAGATCTATAGCGAGATGCTGGACTAGGTAGAGCCAGCAGCCAGCGACAACACTAGATAAGAAAAAACCAGAAAGCAAAAGGTAGTGTAAACATGAGGTAAGTCTATTGAAGCCCCAAGCAACTGAGGGTGCATACTGGTACCTACCCAGTCAAGTGGTGGTTGATGCGTCGGTGTCCTGTAACATCCCTGGCGAGTGTGTTTGCCTGGGATGCCGGCGTTTTAATGCCCTCCACGCACGTGCGGCGTCTATAGCAAATAAATTAAAATAGTCCTATTAATACTGTTACATAAGTGAATCAAGACATATCGAGTGTTCCTTGGAGCTCCTCTCCCCTTTAGTCTGTACATTCTAAACCTCAGGAGAAAACTAACCAAAGGTTACAAAAAGAAGAAGATTGGAGACAAAGTAGCATACCTTATGATATGTATGTCTGATGTCACCCCATTAGCTCGGATGGAATGTCTCAGCAATAAACGTAACTGTACCGACATCTGTTGCTAGCCGGTATCATGTTCCTGTGTATAATAGAGACTGATGGAACGCACGCCGCTCCTCCGCTTCCGGGTTGCGGTCCACAGGGCGGAAGTGCGGTCGTGACGTCATATCCGGTGCGCCCTTCGGCGCATACGATTGGCTAACTGTAGTGATCTCCATTTTGTTGAAGGCAAAGATAGAGGCAAGGGGGGGGACAAAAACGTCTAAGCTATGGGTTATATGGGGATACTAAATTGATTAGATTTCATTTTTGAAAGAGATTAATAAACATATGATATACTAATTCGGGTGATGCCACTGGAAGGGAAAGGAAGGGAAAGAAAAAAAGAAGAAAAACTGGGGGAAAAAAAGATAAGCCTAGTTACTGGATGTTAGGCATATTATTTGTCCAAATATACACTGGATGGAGACAGGGGCTATTAAAAAGACGGTTCTTAGAGCTGTAACCAAAGGGTGACAATATACTGAACGCATGTATTTAGAAAAACCAGCAAGAGAGACACTGACAAAGAGATAATAGTATAAAATATATATATATAAAAAAGGTATAATATATAAAATATATATGTATATATATATATATATATATATATATATATATATATATATATATATATAAATACATAAAAATATATATGCATCAGCATAGACATATAAGCACATGGAAATCAGATTAAAATCAATTAGAAGTAGAACCGTATAAAAGTACACAATATGTGTACTTAGTCGATGTGATATAAAAAACCCCCCTTTTTTATATCACATCGACTACTTGTTCAGGGATCTTAGATCCAAAATGGGCCTTGTGTCCCAGTTTGGTTTCTGAACCGTAACCAGGTTTGAGTATAACCCTGTGCCCCTTTCGGATACCAGAACCTCTACAATCACTCCTTGATGCACTAGATGATGTAGTGCCTGAAGCAAGGCGTTTATTTTTGGCGGATCCGAGGGAACACTGGATCTTAAAAACCTCTGAGGGGGAACCCCTTCAACTCCAGCTTGTAACCACGAGATATAATTGAGGTGACCCACTCGTCCTGAATTATTGTTTTCCAAATGTCTGCAAAGTGCAGCAGCCTTCCTCCCACTTGATGGAGTGGTGGCGTCCCCTCAAAAGGAGGGCTTGGTGCTGGGTTTAGAAGACTCTTGGACCCAGGGCTTCTTCTGGCACTGTGACTTGTCCCTGGCCCTAGCGCCCTGTTGGTGGCGGAACCGCCTTGACGCTGACATATTGGAGGAAGCCGTCCCTGAGGTTTTACACGAGGGACGTCTGGTGCTTTTCTTCACAGGAAGTAGAGAACTCTTCCCTCTGGAAATCTTCTGGATATATTTGTCCAAACGATCACTAAATAAACGTTCCCCATGAAAAGGAAAACCTGCCAATAACTTTTTACAAGGAAGCTCGGCTGACCAGTTCTTAAGCCACAAGAGTCTGCCCATATGTACAGACGAGAGAGCCAAACGAGAAACTTGCTGTATTGAATTCTTTAAAGGCGTCAATAGCAAAACACAGTGCTCGAGAAATATCTGTCTTACTTTCAGGCAGATCATCCTCCTGGTTAGGCATTTCAGGCCGTTTGACCTGATCCTTTATGGACTGGCAGATACCAATTGCTGCAACAGCTGGCTGAATGGCTGAACTGGCCAAAGAAAAGGAAGCCTTTAATAATGACTCCAATTTCTTGTCAATAGGGTCTTTCAAGCCCTGTGCGTTATCTACCAGACAAGTTAAGTTCTTGTTTAAGGAAGAGACTGCTGCATCTACTGCTGGCATGCTCCATTTAACAAACTTTTCATCCATGGGATATAAAAGGGAAAACCTCTTAGGAGGAACAAAAATCCTGCCAGGATGTTCCCAATCAGCATACACCGCCTGTTCCAACAGGGGGTGTAGGGGAATGCCTGTGTGGCCTGAAGAGGCCTCAGGGATCCCAAAGAGGACAAGGGGGGCTCAGTCACCTCTGCAAGAGACAACTTAAAGGCAGAATGTACCATTTTGGTCAGAGTCAGGATCAAAAACCTCTGCGACTGAGAGGCAGACATCAACTGAATATCTTCTTGTCCAGATTGTTCAAAAGCAGACTCATCTGCCGGGTCCTGAGCTTTAAGCTCTTCCCCATCCTCAACCCATTATTGCTCAAGACTAGGAGGCTCCTCCACAGACCCCTGAGCTTTAAGTTCTTCCGCATCCTCAACCCATTCCTGCTCCAGACTAGGAGCCTCCGGGGAGGGGGATCTGTCACGCTTCCTGCTACCCTGCGGGATGGAGGCAATCATGCCAGCAATCCTGTGCTCTAACCCGGCTAGGGCCGAGGACAGTTCATCCTTAGTGATAAAGGGTGAAGCAGTAGCGTTGACTGTAGGCACAATACCAGATAGGCGCAGCGGCTCAGATTGCCCGGAAGCCTCTGGTCTTTCAGGGATACAACACTAGGGATACAACTAGGTTCATCAGGAACTACCGACGACATCAGTGTGCCCTTCCCTGTAGCGTTAGTCCCACCCCTCTTTTTTGAAGACATTTACCAACCACAAAAAGAGTACTTGGGTGTAGTATTTAAACACCTCAGAAGGGAGACCCTTTAATAGGGCTCGCCAAGCCCCTATGTAACAATCCTGCTAAGCACCTTTAGCCTGCCAAGCAACACTTGGTGACTCACGGGACCCGGGTAAGTCAAAAATGAACCTCAGCAAGTGTCTGTTCAGAGCCTGCTCTGTGTCCCACAGCTGCCTTCTGGAAGCACTGCATGCTTGGCCTACACAGCTTAAATAAGCTGGGTGTGCGCTGGAACATGGGTATGACGCAAATCCTTGTGCGCCCAGATAAAAGGCTACTGCGCATTTGTGTGGCGAAACAGCGTGCGCCATGGCTGCCAAACTGGTAAGTCCCGCGGCGCTCTTGCGAATGCACATGCGCCATGGTCACCAGACAACAACTGCCGAGCATAGTGGCACTCTTGCGAACGCACGTGCGCCCTGGTGAATCAAGGCAAAACAGCGCACTGTCGTGCGCCATCATACAGGTAAAAAACAGCCAGACACAAGAAAAAAAAAAAAAGGTACACCTTGCAAACACCCACAGCTAGCCCAAAACTCCCCCGTATTGTCACCGCACACAGGTGTCCAGCCTCTAGCTAGCTCGACTGATTGTTACAATCATTGGGACACCCCACAATAATAAGGAAAGGGGTTTCACTTACCTGTCCAGGCGCAGGGCAGCTTAGAAACTAAGAGCCCAATCTTCACCCTTCACGGCGGGTTCCTGTCACTTGAGGACCTTCAAGGACTGGGTACCCTTTTCATGTTTAGGGTCCACTCCCTTGGATCTGTACAGCACCCTGCAGGAATGCCTTAGCGCTGTAGTGTCCAGGATTCCACTTCGCAGGGTCCAGCGCCCAGAGGCCGCATTACAGGCAAAACCTTGCAGGATCTTGAGTCTTCTTTGGCTCGGGTACCATTTATGTAAGCATATAAAGCCTGCGTCGGATGGATCCGATCGGTCAATTCCTTGATCCATTTAAGAACCGTTTGTGGGACTAGAGACCTGGAGCTCAGAGAGCTCAAACAAACCATGCCATCCATCTTGCAGACACTGAAAAAACTAAAGTGCTTCCTTCCTGTGTGGGAGGGGTTATATAGGGGATCACTCCCTGTCTAAAGACCTTTGGTCTACCAGTGTCCATTCCCCTGGAGATGGAGTATAACCCAGCAGGTCATGAATAGTAGCCTGACTCTGTGTCCCATGATGTATGAAAAAGAAACACCTTTTTTGTCACCCCTTCGCCATGAAAACATGGAGGGTCACCTACTATCAACACCACCCTGGTAGACTGAGCTTATGATGAAAGATGAAAGTAGAGGTTACTCATATGTCAGAACATTCAACAGCTCAAGCAGCTAAGTAATGTGCAAATCTGAGCTTTTCCTGCACCGCTTGACCTCATCCCTCCAGGTTCCCAAGCTCTTTTTTGGGTAATGAGGTTGCCCACTACATTAAAAGACTAACAGGGAACTTGGGTGATAGAAAAAAGGTAGGTTCACCTTTACAGAAAATTTGTAAGGTGACCTTAGTGTCACTCTATTTTAATAAGAATAAAAATAGTAATAATAATAAATCATTATATATATATATATATATATATATATATATATATATATATATATATATATAAATACACAGAACAATCATATATGGAATGGAGGAGTCACAGCTGCATACAAAGAGCAGCACAGCCAAGCAACTAGCAACAGGTCGCTTTAACAAATCAGTTCATGTAAAACTAGTTTTTGATGCCAGGCAGGTCCATATTAGGTCCTTTTATTTCTCGAATGGCCAAATCTGTACATTTTTTTGCTCCCAGGCCTTAACCAAGTTGCACTCTATGTTTTTTTTCCATTTATTTTGTACTGGACCAGAATAATAAGGGGTGGAGCGTACAAAGTCAAAGAGCGAGGAGAAAGAAAGTGACAGAGAGCTAGCAATTGGAATCATCCTATATAATAGGCTACTAGATAAAATAGATTTCACCACTATGTCCAGTGTCAATTCTGGGAAGAATGACCCCTTTACCACTATTAAAAGAACCCTTTAAATTTGTGTCCTCGTTGATGAGCATCTTTACCCCGGATAACTTTTGCTAGGCATACATACCTATATAGGCCACTCTGTCAGTCACCATATATTTATTGTGATTCACTCTGGAAAAGGGGATGTGTTTTTGCTCCGGCGATACAGGAACCACAAAAATTTTCTGGAAAACAAGGACAGAGTTCAAACCATGGCACAAAAAATAAAAAGAAAAAAAAAAGAAAGCAAGCTTACAGCATATTAACACTAAGCAAGGGTGGTTATGTCAAGATCACCAACTCGTCCAATCAGAGTATGCTTTGCATTCATTGAGAAAAATGCAAAGCATTCTGTAAATGGCGTCTGTGTCCAGCGAGGTGCCCCCTTTGATTACTATGCAGCAGGGCAGCTTTTTGGCACGGGACCCATAGGACAGTGATCACTATAGTAGGGGCAACTACTACAGTGATTCTCTTGCTTCCACAGTTATGGAATATACATAATTACATGCCAAGCTGGACCATGTAACTGTGTAATAAAATGTATACGTGGAGTTAAGATTTAATTAAATGACAAAAATATAAACTGGCCCATAGCAGAAATAAAAAAAAAAAAAACTTGCTCAAGCCCATAGGGGGTGTACAGGTGTGAGAGCTGGAGTGGTTAATTGTTTGTCGACCACATAACTTAGTTACACGGCGGCAGAGCGGCTCACCTGTGCCGGATCACATACTCCGTACATGATCCGCCACTTACGGGTGGGGGCGTTCTCCGGCCATGGCTGTGCTGTGATTAGACGCAGCACAAGCCGATAAGTGGGTGTCAGCCAATGGATGTCTGCCGGCACCCGCTGATCGGCGGAGAGAGGGGCTGGATGGAGTTCTGCCTATGTAAACAGGGTAGAGCTCCGTCCTGACGGGGGGGAGTGACATCCTTCTTTCCCTGCAAAGCAGGGGATAAAAGCCAAATCGCTTCCTTTAGTAATGGCACCACACAAAAGTACACAAAAACACTGGCTAGGCACACACTTAACCCTTTGATCGCCCTAGATGTTTAACCCCTTCCCAGCCAGTGTCATTAGTACAGTGACAGTGTGTATTTTTAGCACTGTATTAGTGTCACTGGTTCCCACAAAGCGTCATAAGTGTCAGAATGTCCGCCACAATATCACAGTCCCACTTTAAGTCGTTGCTCGCCATCATTACTAGAATAACAAAATATATAAAAATTCCAGTATATAACCCATAGTTCATAGACACTATAACTTTTGCACAAACCAATCAATATACGCTTATTGGGATTTTCCTTTTACCAAAAAATATGTAGCAGAATACATATTGGCCTATATTTATAAAGAAATTCGATTTTTTATTGGATATGTTTTATAGCAGAAAGTAAAAAATAGTTTTTTTAGTTTTTTTTTTTTTTATAGCACAAAAAAAAAAAAAATGCAGTGGTGATCAAATACCACCAAAAGAAAGCTCTATTTGAGTACATCATTGCATGACCGCGCAATTTTCAGTTAAAATAACGCAGTGCCGGATCGCAAAAAATGGCCTAGCCATGAAGAGGGGTGAATCTTCCAGAGATCAAGTGGTTATAGCAAACCTGTTCTCAAGTATCAGTTCAAACACGTCACACAAACAACAAAGGTGGTTGCTGCCTTATCAGTAGCACTCCTTGCTGTCACATTATAACTCCCTCCTCCCTTCCCGGGGTGACATACCACTTCTACGTTGTAATGGGGTTTGCTACTATTCAGAGCAGCCAGGGAACTCAAGAAGGGGAACATCTGTGGTTTCGAACTTGCCCAGCAGCTTATCAACAGTCGTACAGATACATATCTTTCATAAACTGCTTTCCTTAGATGATTATCGATTTCCGGCCAGTACCTGAAATAGGAAAATAAATTGTGCATCAATGTGGGGAAATCGAGGCAAAATGTACAAACTTCAAACGTTAAGTCATTGCTAAACACAAAGTGCCAAGACCAGAACATATTTCTGTGATAAAAGAGGAGCATACTTCCCCTTTGCAAGACACAGTGGGGGGGGGGGGGTTTACTTTTAAAACTGGAGAGTGCAAAATCTGAAGCAGCTCTGCACCGAAACCAGTCAGCTTCCAGGTTTTTTTTGTCAAAGCTTAATTTGTAAAAAAAAAAAATTAAAAAAAAAATTAACAATTTGAAGTTAGAAGCTGATTGGCTGCCATGCACAGATGCACCAAATTTTGCACTCTCCGGTTTTAGTAAATCAACCCCAGCAGTTCAAACTAGTAAAGTTATTCTGTGAACTTCTGGAGCTATCCCAAAACAAACACTCAATAAAGGACTAGATTACCTTAGAAAAAAATACATTGGTTTTGATCAGTTTTATTTATTTGGTTTTTCTAGACAGATACCCACACAAAATCTTTACTTGAAAGTGGAATTTAAAAATAAAAAGGACAGGTAGAGTTTTTATGACAGAAGAAACCCTATTGGTCTCTTCTGTCATAAAGGCTTCTCCCTGGCTGTCAGCTGTAATGTGTGCTGAGTCACGCATGCGCTGTTCGGCGTACATTTACGGCACCCCCTCTGTTCCATGATAATATGAATTCTCTGCATATACGCAGCAGTGATGTCATCACAGACCGGCCATTCAAGTGGCTGAACAGACCGACCAGACCGATCGACCGGCTGTTCTGCCAGAACTTGCCCCCTGCTGGTTTGCAAATGTTAAATAGGAAAAAGCATATTTAGTATATTTCATGTTTTAGAAATACCCTCTTGAAACATTTCGGAAATGAACATTCTAAAAACATATGTTAACGACTAAGGATGCCCCCAAATAATTAGCCAAAAATAGGGTTATCTGCATTTTAGATAGAAAAAAAAAAAAAAAAAGGTGTTGATAATGGCATGCTGCGTCCCATCGACTTCAATGCAAAAATGCCCCTATTGACTTCAATGCAAAAACGACCCCTATTGACCTCAATGCAAAAACGACCCCTGTTGAAGTCAATGCAAAAAAATCGCATCACGTTGCCTTAAATGCAAAATTTTTTTTTAAATTCTCCATTTCGGTTTTGGACCAAGTGCATCCTGAATTTTCAACTTCACTTTTGGCGCACCACTATAAACAACACCTTTATTCTGTGTTTTATTTGATTTTCATTCATCCTTACGGCCAAATCAAAATACTTTGAGGAGTGTTCTGAACAGGACTGAATCCTCTTCCAGTCATTTTGTGCAATAGTCTACTATCCACACCCTGTGTAATACTTCCAAAAGACTGCCATAATGGGAATATTTCTATTTGGCAGGGCTGCATGGTATAATTTGCACAGAGCGATCCCAGCATGTGTATAAATTGCTGTATTCAAATCTGTGGGGGTGGGAATCACTGGCTTACAGAAATACAAGTTCAGTATTCTGTTTCCAGTAGTGTCAGGGCTGGCTCAGACCTTCCTTCTCTGAGCTGGCCGCTCAGCTGTCGGCTAATTGCCAGCTCTCATCTCTCTCCACAGTTAACGAGCTGTTGTGGATCTGCTCGTCAGTCCCGCCTACTTAAAGATCTCCAGCTCACTTCATTTCTGCCTTCGCCTTGGTCACATCACAAGAAACCATCTCCTGCATTCCTGTTTAAAGACTGGCTATGCTGACATCCCTTCTGGCTCCTTATCCCGCTTGCTGTTTCTCTACTTGGATCCCTGACTTCTGGCCTGGCTGATTACCCGATCTGGTTACCAAACTCTGGCTTGGCTGACTACCCAATCCAGTTACTGGACTCTGGCTATGCTTTGACTACGCTTACTCTATTTACCTTTTTATTTTTATTAATAAACAAGTGTGATTTTACTGTACTTCTGTCTCGGTCTGGTTCATGGTTTCTGATAAGTAGCCAGGTGATTTTACACAACAGGATTAGCGGCACTCAGTCTTTGCCAGGATATCAGGAAAAGAAAAGGCAGGTTGGCTGGTACGCCAGTATTCTGGACATTCATATTTGGCTGGTTTCTACCTTTAAGTAGTATAAACTGTGTAGCATTACAAAACATTATGAAGACAATATTACCTCCTGGGTTCACTAAACTCCTCTGTGGGGGTATAATCCATAACCGAGATATAGACAAACTTCTTGGCATCATCTATAACACTCAAAATGGCATCAATGTCTTCCGTCCTTCCCTTTGCAGAAAGTGGTGGGGGAGAGCTCTGGTAGAGGGAAAGAGAAGTGAGGTCTTGTAAAATAAACTGGCAGATCTTATAATGTAAATGAACATGGTATGCTTTAGGAACTGGGTAGGAAAAGCCAGAACCTCTCACTGTTTTCACCCTTTATTTAGGGCACTTAGGAAAAGTCTACTTTGAAGTCAGCATTCCTAAGCGGGAACCTGGAAGATTGCAGCTTTCAGGAGTGTTGACTAATACAGCGATTGTCAGCTTTTCTAGTGACCCCCTTAGGTATGAGATATGCATACTTACGTTGTGTCAAGCTGGGCCAATGTAATTATGCAATTAAGATCATAGCTGGAGTTTAGCTAGTCTATATATTCATGTATAAATACTCACCTCTTCATTTCAAAAGAAATGATGAATGTTTGTGCAGTACATATCAATTCTTTATCGCTACCATTCCTGCCGGTCAGTTCCTCCCCTGCTAGAAGCCCAATTTTGTAGTGCTATTGTGGATCTCAGTTGCTACCTTCCCCCTCTGCTGTAAGGGGGCCTGAGCTCACAAGCCCTACTCCTCCTACATTGATACTGAATGCACAAAACAAAGGGCACAGTAAAACTCATAAAGAAACCATAATGTATATTGCAGAGCTGGATGAGGGGGATGGTGACATCGGACAGCCCACTTTTGCTAGTGGAAGAGCTGCGGTTAGGGACAAAACAATCCTTCATTCTGTAGCAGTCATTTAGTATGCAAGTAGCACATACTGCACCCTATATGGAACTGAGTGACATCCCCAGTCTCTATATTAGTCATTATACCAGTTGACTTGACAAAAGGGGGAGAAGCCCCCCAAAGGGAAATGCCAAAAAGACCGCAAGCTATCTGTAAGTAAATAGTAATAAGGGAAACGGTTGCACTGTCCGTAGAACATATATCAAATAGATTCCTTATGCCACGTACACACGGTAGGACTTTTCAGCTACAAAAGTCCGACAGCCAGTCCGACAGACTTTCGACGGACTTTTGGCGGACTTTCAAACGACCGGACTTGCCTACACATGATCACACCAAAGTCCGACGCATTCGTAGGTGATGACATACACCGGACTAAAATAAGGAAGTTCATAGCCAGTAGCCAATAGCTGCCCTAGCGTCGTTTTTTGTCCGTCGGACTAGCATACAGACGAGCGGATTTCTGGGTCCGGCTGAGTTACGGCGTAAATATTTGAAGCATGTTCCAAATCTAAAGTCCGTCAGATTTGCGACTGGAAAAGTCCGCTGAAGGTCCGGTGAAGCCCACACATGATCGGATTGTTCGCCGGATTTGGTCTGTCGGCGTCCGTCAGACAAGTCCGGTCGAAAAGTCTGACCGTGTGTACGCGGCATTAGTGTATATCAAATTATCAAAGTGCAAATGTGCTTCAAAACATAATCAATACATATCATAATTATCAAAAGTGCAAATGTCCTTCAAAACATAATAAAGCAGATATAGTTCATATAATCAGCATATATATTATTCCGTGCCAATGTGTAAACAATAAGTGTAAAGTCCTGTGAAACAATAAAGTGCAATATGGAATAGTCCCAGAAACCAATTAATAGAAGTAAATGGTGTTCCACAGGTGCATTCCAAACAGAACTGTGTTGCAAATTGTCACCCCAACGTGCTCCACTCCAAGATAAAGAAAGGGGGGTTACCCTCTTACCAGAAAATTTGACCCTTGCAGGTCCGAAATCGCCTTAGCAAGCAAGCTTCCCAAAGGCAAGAAATGACACTTAGCAAGCAGAACTGTGCTCCATTTCTGATGTATGGATGTGCTCTTCCCATCTTCTCAATCTGACATCATGTAACCAATCATCAATTCCATAGAAGGGGCATAATGCACACAGAAAGATGGAAGGAACACCTCATCGCGCAACATCCAAAAAGTTGACAGTTTATTTAAAAAGACATATAATTACAAAAGGGAAGTATAAAAACATTTAGATCAACCAACAGCGTCTGGTGCCCCCGTATGCATACTGACGTCACTGCTACTTCCTCTGCCCGACGTACATTTCGTCATATGAGACGTCTTCACTGGGGCACATGGAAACAGACTATCTGGAAATAAAGCTCTCCTAGAGCCAGTGAGGGAATGCCCCTTCTCCTAAGATTTCCTCGACTGACCCGCACTAATACATAGAGAAGCATGGTTGAACTTACATGGGAAAACTTGTCAGATGCAAACAAAAGCCTGATAACACAGGCCCTTGGCCTGCACTGTTACAGTATATGTAAGCCTATGGCCACATTGGAACCTGTAACACCTCCAGAAAAAAAAAACCTTAGTGTGGCCCTAGTTAAATACAAAAATGTCTGCTGAGGTCATCCAAAATTGCTGCTGCTGCAGCTTTGCTATAATTTCCATCTCTAAAGCGAAAGAACAACATTTTATGCAACCCCAGGAAAAAAAATTTGAGTCCCATATTTACAGAAACCAATCAAATCTCATCATTATTCTGCTTTGCTGCGCTGAAATCAGAGTGAAATGCTGGGTAAAATTATAACCTTGGGATCTCCGTGTATATGCCCCGCATAGGTCCTAATTTATTTTTATGGCTGATGAACATTCTCGCTGTACAGTTGAACACCCCTTCAAATACATCTAATGATGGACTACAGGCATTAAAAAAAGAAAAAATTCTACTAAAAAGTTCTCCTTCTTTTCTTCCCTATCCTCATAATTAGACAGAGACTGAGTAACAGTACAATTTATGGGGTCATCCCTGTACTCTTCCCATCAAATCAGGACAAGTGGGCAAAGCAATAATCCCAGAGGACATCTTGTATGGGGAAATGCGTAGAGCAGAGCTAGCAGTGTGACGTCATTCCGCACAGGCGTGTTTAATTGCAGCTGTGCTGGATTGTGTTTATTGCTTACATTTTTTTCATGTTTTGTAAGTGCAGCACATTTTTTCAATGAATGCATATCACTGCAGCATAGCACTATGAGTGCTCTTCCTTGCTTTTGACATACATGTGTGCCAGAGCATGATGGTTGAGTTCAGGACAAGTAAATACACTTTCATGGCGGGGGACACCATGGCTGGAGGTGGCTGCTGGGTTCACAGAGCTTCTGTGAGACCTAATAGTGAGAGTGTGGGCTCTCCAGGGCGCTGTTGATCTCCTTATATGAGATCAGATTGGTTTGGTGAGCAGCCTCTTTGGTCTAAGGAGCACACGTTTGTGGCACTGAAGCACCTTTTGTATAATTTTGGACACACAGCACTTTTGTTCAGCACCCGGGTGGACTTTTTTTTTATTGAGTGATGAATTTTTAGGTTTTTTAAATTTATATTTATTCTCATTTTTATAAACTTTTTTTTCACTTTGCACCTTCACTCTGTTTTTGCACACTCATTAAGTATTTTTTGTATATATGAATTGGTAATTTATACTCTAGCAGTTTTGTCCCTTTTTATTGCATTTTTGCACAATTACTTGAGATAATGTATAGGATTTTTACATTATTTTATTATTTGTATATGAATTATTGTTGGAGTGTGGGATATTAAAAGAGACAGCACATTCCTTTCCTTGGCAATATTTAAAAAAAGGCACTTACATTTTTTCTAGGGTACTTAAAGTGTTACTAAACCCAGGACCCTGCGATCACTATATCTGGTCTCCCAAAGTACACAGAACATGAAAATGCAATTGTTTTAGTAAATATAAATAGCTAAATACCTTTTCTCATCAGCACTTAGAGCAGTCTTGTGACTTCTATCAGTGTCTAGTTCAAGCTTGTAGGAGGAGTTTTCATTCTCCCCCAATTGTCCTATGAGGCTGCACCCTCTGTCTGGACAGTGCCGATTGGCCCTGTGCTGATCACATGCAGTCTCCTAAGAAAAAAACCTCTCTAGCAATACACACCAAGCTGAGCATGTGCACAGTGCCCCATAGGCTCTGTTCCATCAGGAGATGGATTAGGGGCAGTGGAAGAAGGGGGGGGATCAGAGAAGACAGGATCAAATAACCTTTTTTCACAATGCAGAGGATTAACCCCTTAGGTTCCACAGTGAGTATAACAAGCATGCTTTACTGCATATACAGACTGATTTTACTGTTGTGGGTTTAGTAACAAATTTAGCTTGCATCGTCATAGTAATGCCCTGTAGACACAGTCGGACATTGATCGGACATTCCGACAACAAAATCCATGGATTTTTTCAGACGGATGTTGGCTCAAACTTGTCTTGCATACACACAGTCACACAAAGTTGTCGGAAAATCCGATCGTTCTGAACGCGGTGACATAAAACACGTACGTTGGAACTATAAACGGGGCAGTAGCCAATAGCTTTCATCTCTTAATTTATTCTGAACATGCGTGGCACTTTTTGTGTCGGAAATTCCTATGGAAAATGTGTGATGGAGCCTACACACGGTCGGAATTTCCGACAACAAGGTCCTATCACACATTTTCCATCGGAAAATCCTATCGTGTGTACAGGGCATAATTCTAATATGTAACACATCCAATTTTTTTTTTTTAGGCCAAGATTTTTTATTTTATTTTTAGAATTTTGTGTGCATTTTACTTCCTGGGGTCTTTCCTAAACCTTCACTGCCCCTGCCTTGGTATATGCCTCTTATATATTCTATCCCCAGAATACAGTGAACTTTCAGAACTAGGTGTAATAGGAAACAAACCTGGAGCCAAAGAGGTAGAAAGTAAGGTCTAGTACATGCCCACCACCCACAGGAAACTGCCCACCCCAACTACAAAGTCTTTAGCCTAAAAGGGTCACTACAAGGAGTAGCAGAATAGCAGAGAACACTTAACAGGACAATACTGCTGAACACACACACACACACACCAGACACTTTGTTGCGGGGAAAAGCCATATGGATCAAAACTCAAGCAAATAGTAAATCTATATCACTTACAGAGAGATAGACAAGCGTCTGTGTATTGTTCACAGTCATTTCCATAGGTGTGTCCTTATTATAGTTGGTCGAAAACTTGTCTGGCCATGGAGAAGGAATGGTGGCATTGGGTGTACCCAGTGTCCAGTAGACATCAAAAATTTTCTCCAAATCTTGGGCTAGACAGCTGCAGTTATAGACAGCCGATCCCAATTCCTTCACCTGTAACAGAAAGATCATCAAAATCCATCCCACAATTACTGAGACAACATACAGTATACTCTAAAACAAGTTGTAAACATTCTACCAATTGGACCTAAAACTTGCCCCTGCTATTTTTTTGCCGTTCTTCAGAGAATAAATAAAGGAAACCATAATGAGATGCACCATATTGTTAAAAGTATTGAGACGCCTGCCTTTACACACACACATGAACATTAATGGCAACTCTTCTGGGTAGGCTGTCCACAAAGTTTAGGAGTGTGTCTATGGGAATGTTTGACCATTCTTCCAGAAGCACATGTGTGAGGTCAGGCACTGATGTGGACGAGAAGGCCTGGCTCAGCTCTAATTCATCTAAAAGGCGGTGTTCTATGACGGTTGAGGTCAGGACTATATGCAGGCCAGTCAAGTTCCTGCACCCCACATGTGTCCATCCATGTCATTATGGACAGAACTTCCTTTTTAATAGTAGGTTTATTTTAACAGTGAGACAGAACAACAAAAATATCCAGAAAAACACATTTCAAAAAAGTTATAAATTTATTTGCTTGATTGATTTTAAATGAGTGAACTAAGTATTTGATCCCCTAACAATCAGCAAGATTTCTGGCTCCCAGGTGTCTTCTTACAGGTAATGAGCTGAGATTAGGAGCACTCTCTTAAAAGGGAGTGCGCCTAATCTCAGCTTGTTACCTGTATAAAAGACACCTATCCACAGAAGCAATCAATTAGATTCCAACCCACCATGGCCAAGACCAAAGAGCTGTCCAAGGATGTCAGGGACAAGATTGTAGACCTACACAAGGCTGGAATGAGCTGCAAGACCATCGCCAAGCAGCTTGGTGAGAGGATGACAACAGTTGGTGCGATTATTGGCAAATAGAAGAAACACAAATTAACTGTCAATCTCCCTCGGTCTTGGGCTCCATGCAAAATCTCACCTCGTGGAGTTTCAGTGAACATGAGAATGGTAAGGAATTAGCCCAGAACTACACGGGAGAATCTTGTCAATAATCTCAAGGCAGCTGGGACCATAGTCACCTAGAACACAATTGGTAACACACTGTGCCGTGAAGGACTGAAATCCTGCAGCACCCGCAAGGTCCCCCTGCTCAAGAAAGCACATGTACAGGCCCGCCTGAAGTTTATTAATGAACATCTGAATGATTCAGAGGAGAACTGGGTGAAAGTGTTGTGGTCAGATGAGACCAAAATCAAGCCTTTTGGCATCAACTCAACTTGCCGTGTTTGGAGGAGGAGGAGGAATGCTGCCTAGGACTCCAAGAACACCATCCTCACCATCAAAAACATGGATTATGCTTTGGGGGTGTTTTTTCTGCTAGGTGGACAGGATTACTTCACTGCATCAAAGGGACGATGGACAGGGCCATGTACTGTCAAATCTTGGGTGAGAACCTCCTTCCCTCAGCCAGGGCGTTGAAAATGGGTCGTGGATGGGTATTCCAGCATGATAATGACCCAAAACACACGGCCAAGGCAACAAAGGAGTGGCTCAAGAAGAAGCACAATAAGGTCCTGGAGTGGCCTAGCCAGTCTCCAGACCTTAATCCAATAGAAAATATGTGGAAGGAGCTTAAGGTTCGAGTTACCAAATGTTAGCCTCGAAATCTTAATGACTTGTAGAGGATCTGCAAGTGGAACAAAATCCCTCCTGAGATGTGAGCAAACCTGGTGGCCAACTACAAAAAACATCTGATCTCTGATTGCCAACAAGGGTTTTGCCACCAAGTACTAAGTCATGTTTTGCGAAAGGGTCAAATACTTTTCAATACATTAAAATGTAAATCAATTTATAACTTTTTTGAAATGCGTTTTTTCTGGATTGTTTTGTTGTCATTCTGTCTCTCACTGTTAAATTAAACCTGCCATCAAAATTAAAGACTGATCATTTCTTTGTCAGTGGGCAAACGTACAAAATCAGCAGGGGATCAAATACTTTTTTCCCTCACTGTACCAATATTGACTTTAAAAACTTAACGTTCACTTTGCTAAGTGTACAGCCTCTACCCCATTAGTAATCAACCCCATGGCATCTTACTTGTGTTAATGATCTCCAGTCCATGTTGGCACTGCCAATATACAAGTGCTTGCCATCCACCACCCAGAATTTTGTGTGCAGTACACCGTTTGTCAGAAGGGGCAAGTCAACAACTCTAACCTCGCCTCCTAGGACAGAATACAAAAAAAAAAAGTGTTACAATAAAAGAAATCAGAGTAAGCTAAAAAGGAAAGAAAATGCTGAGTATACAGACACTTACTGCTAAGAAAATACATTATGCTCTTCCCTCATTTGCAGCAACTAGGCTGTAATAAAACCCTAATACCCCTTTCACACTGGGGAGCTTTGCAGGCGCTACAGCGTTAAGAATAGCACCTGCAAAGTGCCCTAAAAGAGCCGCTCCTGTCTCTCCAATGTGAAAGCGCGAGGGCTTTCACACTGGAGCGGTGTGCTGGCAGGAAGGTAAAAAAAGTCCTGCTAGCAGCATCTTTGGAACGGTGAAGGAGTGGTGTGTATACTGCTCCTCCACCGCACCTGCCCAGTGAAATCAATGGGCAGCGCGGCTATAACGCCGGCAAAGCGCTGCTGCAGCAGCGCTTAGTGGGTGGTTTTAACCCTTTCTCGGCCGCTAGCAGGGGTTAAAAGCGCACTGCTAGCGGCCGCATAGTGCCGCAAAATTGACGGTAAAGCGCCGCTACAAATAGCGGCGCTTTACCGCCGACGCACCCACCGCCCCAGTGTGAAAGGGGCCTAAAAGTACCTATACTAGTGATAATGGGCATTATAAAAACTGGTTACAAAAAATAAATGAATTATGGGGCAGAGCCTGATTACAATGATGTCATCATAGTGAGAGGCCTTTGTGTACATATTAACTGGATATGGTGTTACTGGAGGAATTCTTACTTTGCACTGGAGTCACTTTCCTAATGTAAGTGTTTTTAACCATTGAGTCCATTTAATAAAATATTCAGAGAGCACTATGAAGCTTCTTTTTTTCATGTGGTTCTACATGTGAGCAAATTCAAGATGGGCTGAAGATTCTTATCTGGAGGAGTCTGAGAGGAGACCAGACCTATGCATTAACCCTGGAGGGAGAACAAGCCAATCTGACCTAATTTTCATTGCAGAGGTCTTACCGTTTGGGTGAACGGACTGAAGTGTCACTAGGTGAAGTGTTTTCTTAGCAGCACACAGCGTGATATTTGGAGAGAAGATCACCATTGTATTCACTTTGAATGGGACTTGATCACATGTGTATATTGTTTTATCTCACTATTGTATGTACACTAGGATTGATTAGTCACTATACATTTATTATATATAATATAAAGATAGGCGCTACTCCTTTTCCTAGTGCAGTAGGTTTATTAAAAAGCCAATGATATTCTATGAGGGGTATTTAAAAAAGGTTGTAAATGCTTTATAAAAAGAAAATTAAAAAAAAAAATCTCCAATTACTGATTCTGTAGACTAGAGTAACCGGAAGTGATGTTATTGGAGATTTTGACGAGTTGGCTATTTTGACAAAACAACAACACCTGTGGCCGTTCCTTCAGAGCACATGCACCAGTGATGCTGCATGTAAATAAACGGCGCATGTTTAGGAGATATTTACACTACCTATAGGTAAGCCTTACAATAGGCTTACCTTTAGGTAAACATCTGCAGAGGAAGTTTACTTCCCGTTTTAGGCTCCAGTAAAAAAGCCTGCGGTGAGGCTTCCTGTTGACGCACTATGTGCAAAATGCATTGAGGCTGCGCTGCTGTTTGTTGTCGTCACTTCCAGGTATCGCCTGATGTAATTTCTGGCCATTTGGAGAGCACGCCGGCCGGTAATATGAGCGGCGGGGCTGTGAGATACAGAGGCTGTACATGCTGGTGCCGCTTAAAACACCTTATACATGCGAGTGTTCAATTGGTGCATTTTCTATTTCTTGATTTTTAATAAACCTACTCCACTATGAGAATATTTTATTGTGTTTGTAGCTTTTCTCTGTTGTAAAAGATCTGGGCGTATTGAGGGGCCAATGGACGAAGCCATGTATTGTAAAATCTTGGATGAGAATCTTCTTCCCTCAGTCAGAACACTGAAGATGGGTCTTCCAGCATGACAACGACCCAAAACATACCGCCAAGGCAACAAAGGAGTGGCTCAAGTAGAAGCACATTAAGGTCATGGAGTGGCATAGCCAATCTCCAGAACTTAATCCTATAGAAAATGTATGGAGGAGCTGAAACTTCGCATTGGCAAGTGACAGCCAAGAAACCTTAAGGATTTAGAGAAGCTCTGTAAAGAAGAGTGGACCAAAATCTCTCCTGAGATGTGTGCAAACCTGGTAACCAACTACAAGAAACTCCAACCCTCTGTGTTTGCCAACAAGGGTTTCTCTACCAACTACTAAATCATGTTTTAAAATTCAAATATTCCGCGCTTAGGACCAGTACCAGCAGGAACTGCAGCCCCCCAAAGAGGAAAACACCAAGGTGAAGTCCAAGTGATAAAAATATTCTAGTAGGGGAATTGGCGCTGTTCACAAAAAAATATATATAAAAAAGTGAAATCTCAAAATAAAGATGTGTGCACCAGGGTGCATCAACAAACTAAGTGAAAGATCCTGTAAACGTGCTAGAACCTATTGCAGTGTATGTGTCATATAAAATGTTGGGTGTGCAAGTCACTAAAACATATATGAAGAGTGAAAATAAAAGTGAAAAACTGGTATAAGTGAAACTAAAACATAACACATTTGTTATATCCACATATAAAAAATCCCACTAATGTACAAAGTGACACCAGAGAATGACAGCTAGAAATCCTCTAATGTTGGCTGAAAGAATCCAAAAAAATAATGATAAAGACAAAAAAATAAATGTGAAACAATCAAAAAATGGCTGGAGTGGCTGGAGACCTATGGATATGCTTTTAATGTCCATTAAACAATAATAGTGATTTAAGTGGGAAGGAGACCACGGACCCTGGGAGAGGGACATCGGTCGTTCAGGATTCCGACTACTGGATCTACACATATATGCCCATTACCCCTGCAGGGGTTTGGCGTTCCGGTGAGTGAGGGCACAAGAGGGGCACATAGTATTATCACACAGTTTTTTTGATTGTATATACTCACAAACTAATTTATCAAATTTGAACATTTTTTGATTTGTTTCACATTTATTTTTTTGTCTTTATCATTATTTTTTTGGATTCTTTCAGCCAACATTAGAGGATTTCTAGCTGTCATTCTCTGATGTCACTTTGTACATTAGTGGGATTTTTTATATGTGGATATAACAAATGTGTTATGTTTTAGTTTCACTTATACCAGTTTTTCACTTTTATTTTCACTCTTCATATATGTTTTGGTGACTTGCACACCCAACATTTTATATGACACATACACTGCAATAGGTTCTAGCACGTTTACAGGATCTTTCACTTAGTTTGTTGATGCACCCTGGTGCACACATCTTTATTTTGAGATTTCACTTTTTTATATATATTTTTTGTGAACAGCGCCAATTCCCCTACTCATGTTTTGCTTGGGGATAAAATATTTATTTTACTCACTGAACTACAACTCAATTTATAACATTTGAGTCATGTGTTTTTTCTCGATTTTTGGTTGATATTCTGTTTCTATCATTTAAAATACACCTATGATAAAAATTATAGACCCTTCATTTCTTTGTAAGTGGGCAAACTTACAAAATCTGCAGGAGATCAAATAATTATTTCCCCCACTGTAGGTGCTATGAATATATTTGACAAAAAGTGGTCTGCTACTGTCCTAATGGGGCATCTCATGATAAGTGGGCTGCTCTAGTGAACCAAGAACTGAGCCAGTAACCAAAAACTATGAAAGTAGCATACAAGTCTGAAACTTAAAGCACCACACCAAAAGTATTAGAGTCCAAATACTTTGGTGTGTTGCTTCAAATTGGACTCACACTTTGGTGTGGCACTTTGATTTTCTGACTCAAATACTTGAGGCAGTTGATAAGGAGGACAGAACAAAACCCACAATTGCAAAAAAAATAAAAAAATAAAAATAATGAAGACATTCTTGCAACAAGCATTAAAAAGGAGTCAGATCCCCCCTCAATTTATGGAGATTTCCTCTTACATCATGGTGTATCACTGGGAAGGCTCCCCCAATAGAGATGTAGCATAGGGATGAGCCTGGGTTTGGCCAGAACCCCAAAGTTAGCGGTCATTGCTGGGCCAATGAGCTTTGGGGTAAGAATACCTGATCCCAGCTGCACATATACAAAAGGGGCAGGAATGGTTGTAACATCACCGGCTGTGCCTTTACATTAGAGCAGAGTTTTTAATACCTGCAATGTGTTATTTAACCAGGAAGTAATGAGGAAAATTCAGAAAGGATGAGATCTTACCACTTGCTTTTAGAGCGTCAATGTCAGCATAAGCCTTGGAGGATCTAGGTGGATTGACTGCCACTCTCAAGGCAATACCTCGCTGCTTCAGCTTCAAAAGCTCTTGCAGGATTTTTTCCCCCTGATGAACAGAAGTACATTGTTTTCGGTAAAGACAGCAATAGGTAAATAACTGCATTTCCAAGTAAGAACCCTCAGGACAGATACCAATTTAGCAATCCTGTACCAGGAAATAGCCTTAAATGAAGAGCTAAAGTGAAGTTATTCATAGATGGTAATTGGCAGTGAGACCTGCAAACAGAATCTGACAATTGTTCCCTCAACGTGCATGTTCACTTATAGCAGGGAAGACAAATCAGGCACTTCCAATGCCAGAGTCACCTCTAGACATAAGGGTTAATGGATGGTCAACATAGGCCTTGGGGTACCTTAAAGGGGAACTTGAGAAATAGTAGTTTTTTGTAAATTTACATAGGTCCAGCTTGGCTCAAGGCAAGTATACGGATACCTGGAGAGCCAATGGAGAGGCCGAAAATCCCTGCAGTAATCCACGCTACTTACAGCGACAGTGCCGAAAATCACTGCAGTAATCCATGCTACTTACAGCGACAGTCCAGATCAGCAGTGTCAAGCAAGTACCCCCCACCCCCCATATTCAGTGTGCAGAGGGAGGCCACTAAGCAGCACCCAGAAGATCACGGCTCTCACTACATGCTGCACAAACTACTACAGTGATTTTCAGCATCTCCAGAGGCTCTCTAGCTATCAGATATGAATACTTACTTTGAGCCAAGCTAGACCAAAAGTAAGTTCTGCTTTAAGGTACCCCAGGGCTAATGGATACCTATGTTGAGCCTTTTTTTTTTTTTTTTTTTTTTTTTTTAAGGGATTAGTTAAAAGCATGAATTTGCCATTGAGCTTAAAAAAAATCATTAATTAGTGTCAAAGCTTTAAAATTTCATTTCTATGTATAATTTGTAATTATATATTTATGGAAGCAGCCATATCTGCTCAAATACATATGATATATTTTCATATAGCCCGATTAGCAAAGCTGCAGAGTGGCGTCTCTTGCTGATCCTCTTATCTCCCTGCAAGGTACTAAAGGTCTCCAAGGGTCTGACTGAAGTAAAAATGCAGTCTCTACTAGCAAGAAAACACCCACAATGTCCTTGCTTGTTAGTCACTTAAAACAAGAAAGAGTCCCTTTTTTACCTAACATATCAAAAATAAGGCTATTTGGTAACGCTATCATATACCTTATCAATTCACGTGAAGTGAGTGTGAACTGTCATGACCCATCTGCTTTAGCTGCAGATTGTTACCTGGTCAGCTGAGGGATGATGTGTACCAGTGTCATTGTTGGTCAGCGACCAGTAAAAAGATGCAATGTCCACGCTGCTCTTGGCCTTGTTTAGAAGGTCCAACCATGTCTGAAATATTGAGGGGTGGTAGGTGGAATTTTCAGGATACACCAGCCCCTCCGGTATGCTCTCCACAAGAACCATACTAAGGACATAAAAAAAAAAAAAATTAATGAGACAAAGAAATAATTTCAGAACTTTTTCCACCTTTAATGTGAACCTATAAAACTGTACAACTCAAATGAAAAACAAACAGATCTTTTAGGCGGGGAAGTAAAAAAAAAATTAATAATGTTGTTGCATTTGCATAAGTGTGCACACCCTCTTATAACTGGGGATGTAGCTGTGTTCAGAATTAAGCAATCACATTCAAACTCATGTTAAATAGGAGTCAGTACACACCTGCTATCATTTAAAAAAAGTGCCCAAATAAAGGTCAGCTGTTCTTGTAGGTCTTTACTGACCTTTTTTTAGTCGCATCCTACAGCAAAAGCCACGGTCCGCAGAGAGCTTCCAAAGCATCAGAGGGATCTCAATTAGAGGTCGACCGATATGGGTTTTTCTCTGGCCGATGCCGATGCCGATATTTAGAAATCGCAGTGGCCGATGGCCGATATGTGATGCCGATTTTTTTGGGCCGATATATTAGGCCGATTTTTTTTTTTTTTTTTTCCCCTTCATCTCATAAAATCTAACATTTAGACCCCTTTCACACTGGGGCTTTTTTCAGGCGCTTTTGGGCTAAAAATAGCGCCTGTAAAGTGCCTGTAAAACGGCTCCCCTGCAGTCTCAGTGTGATATCCCGAGAGCTTTCACACTGAGGCGATGCGCTGGCAGGATGTTAAAATAAAGTCCTGCAAGCAGCATCTTTGGAGCGGTGTATACCACCACTCCTGCCCATTGAAATGAATGCACACCGCTGCCAAAGCGCCTGCAAAGCGTTTCGGCAGCGGCGCTTCAGGCGCGCATTTAACCTCTTCCTCGGCTGCTGCTGGGTGATAAGCTCCCCGCTAGCAGCCGAATAGCGCCGCTAAAATGACGGTAAAGCGCCGCTAAAACTAGCAGCGTTTTACCGTCAACGCATGCCCGCTCCAGTGTGAAAGCAACCTAAAGTGATACAGAAATTTTTTTTACATTTAAACATTTATTAAACAAAACAAACCTCCAATCAGTTCACTTGTATGTAGAATTTAGATTAAAAAAAATATAAAAAAAAAACTATATCTTAAAAATTAATACACAAAAACAGGTAATCAAAACTTTTGGACAAAAAAAAATGGGCTAACTTTACTGCTTAGTTTTTTTTTTAAATTTATTAGTGTATTTTTTTTTTAAATTGCGTTTGAAAGACCGCTGCGCAAATACCGTGTGACATAAAATATTGCAACAACCGCTATTTTATTCCCTAGGGTCTCTGCTAAAAAAAATATATATAATGTTTGGGGGTTCTAAGTGATTTTCTAGCAGAAAATACAGGATTTTTACTTGTAAGCAACAAGTGTCAGAAAAGATTTAGTCTTTAAATGGTTAAACTGAAAACTTCTCCACGGAGTTCAGTCTATTGATAAAAAAGAACTTGAAGAGATACAATGTATCTTCTTATCAGACTTGGCAGGCTGCCCAGAGAAGGAGAGAAGATAACTTTCAGGCAACTTGCATTGACTTATATTACAGAAGTCATTTGCAAGTCACGGCTGAAGTTATAATCGGCCTTTTTTATCAGCACAATCGGCCGATGCCGATTAAGTAAAAAACGCCAAATATCGGCCGATATATCGGCCGGCCGATATATCGGTCGACCTCTAATCTCAATGTTAAAAAGTTATCAGTCAGGAGAAGAATTTCCAAGGCATTAGATACTGTATATACTTGAGTATAAGCCGAGATTTTCAGCCCTTTTTTTAGGCTGAAAGTGCCCCCCACGGCTTATACTCGAGTCACCGCCCTCTGCCTACCTGATCAGCATTTCATGCAGACAGACAGCGGCCAGCGTATCATAAAAACATTCGGCGGCCATTCCAGTGTTCAAAAGCCGCGCCTCCGCCTCGTCTGTGATAGGCAGAACACTCAATTTCCCAGCAGTCAATGTTCAGCCTATCACTGACATCCTCTCATCCTTGTCCATGGTATGAGGATGAGTGGATGCTTCTGCTAGAAAGCTGAACACTTATGCAACCATATTTTATGTCTACTTCCCTCGACCTAAAAGATTTTGGTTTGTTTAAAAAATATATTATATATATATATATATATATATATATATATATATATATATATATATATATATATATATATATATATATATATATATATATATATATATATATATATATATTATACATACACATATATATATATATATATATATATATATATATATATATATATATATATATATATATATATATATATATATACACACACACATACATATATATATATACACACACATACATATATATATATACACACATATACACACATGCTCAAAAGTTTGCATACCCTGGGAGAAATTTGGAAACTTTGGCATTAATATTGAAAATATGACTGATTATGCCAAAAAACTGTCTTTTATTTAAGAATAGCAATCACATGAAGCCATTTATTATCACATAGTTTTTTTTGGATCCTTTTAAAATCATAATAACAGAAATCACCCAAATAAAATGGCCCTGATAAAAACTTTACATACCCTGGAATGTTTGGCCTTGGTACAGACACAGAAGGTGGCACACACAGGTTAAAATGGCAATTAAAGGTTAATTTACCACATTTGTGGCTTTTTAAATCACAATTAGTGTCTGTGTATAAATAGTCAATGAGTTTGTTAGCTCTCACATGGATGAACTAAAAAGGCTAGACACTGAGCCATGAGGAGGTAGAAAAGAACAGTCAAAAGACCTGCGTAACAAAGTAACGAATGTTTACAAAGATGGAAAAGGATATAAAAAGATATCCAAAGCCTTGAATATGCCAGTCAGTACTGTTCAATCATTTAAGTGGAAAAATTGGGGATCTCTTGATACCAAGCCAAGGTCAGGTAGATCAAGAAGGAGTTCAGCCACAACTGCCACAGGAATTGTTCGTGATACAAAAAAAAAAACCCAGGTAACCTCAGGAGAAATACAGGCTTCTCTGAAAAAAATGGTGTGGTTGTTTTTAAGGAGCACAATACGATGATACTTGAACAAAAAAAGAGCTGCATGGTCAAGTTGCCAGAAAGAAGCCTTTACTGTACAAGTAACAAAAAAAGTCTGGTTACAATATGCCCAACAATACCTTGACATGCCTCATTGGCTTTTTTGTGGCATTGGCGCAATAAAGGCTTCCTTCTGGCAGCTCATTCATGCAGCTCTTTTTTGTTCAAGTATCGTTGAATTGTGCTTCTTAAAAACAACCACACCATCTTTTTGGAGAGCAGCCTGCATTTCTTCTGCGGTTATCTGTGTTTTTTTCTTTGTATCCTGGGTAATTCTTCCACCAGTTGTGGCTGCAATCTTTCTTGGTCTACCTGACCTTGGCTTAGTACAGTGGGGCAAAAAAGTATTTAGTCAGCCACCAATTGTGCAAGTTCTCCCACTTGAAAAGATGAGAGAGGCCTGTAATTGTCATCATAGGCATACCTCAACTATGAGAGACAAAATGTGGAAACAAATCCAGACAATCACATTGTCTGATTTTTGAAAGAATTTATTTGCAAATTATGGTGGAAAATAAATATTTGGTCACCTACAAACAAGCAAGATTTCTGGCTCTCACAGACCTGTATCTTCTTCTTTAAGAGGCTCCTCTGTCCTCCACTCATTACTTGTATTAATGGCACCTGTTTGAACTTGTTATCAGTATAAAAAACACCTGTCCACAACCTCAAACAGTCACACTCCAAACTCCACTATGGTGAAGACCAAAGAGCTGTCAGAGAACACCAGAAACAAAATTGTAGACCTGCACCAGGGGAAGACTGAATCTGCAATAGGCAAGCAGCTTGGTGCGAAGAAATCAACTGTGGGAGCATTAATTAGAAAATGGAAGAAATACAAGACCACTGACAATCTCCCTCGATCTGGGGCTCCATGCAAGATCTCACCCCCTGGGGTCAAAATGATCACAAGAACGGTGAGCAAAAATCCCAGAACCACACGGGGGACCTAGTGAATGACCTGCAGAGAGCTGGGACCAACGTAACAAAGGCTACCATCAGTAACACACGCCAGGGACTCAGATCCTGCAGTGCCAGACGTGTCCCCCTGCTTAAGCCAGTATATTTCTGGGCCCGTTTGTCTCTCATAGTTGAGGTATACCTATGATGACAATTACAGGCCTCTCTCATCTTTTTAAGTGGGAGAACTTGCACAATTGGTGGCTGACTAAATATGGCTGACTAAATACTTTTTTGCCCCACTGTATCAAAAGAGCCCCTCATTTTCCACTTCTTAATAAGTGATTAAACAGTACTGACTGGCATTATTCAAGGCTTTGGATATCTTTTTATATCCTTTTAGATCCTTGTAAAGTTTCATTACCTTGTTACGCGGGTCTTTTGACTGTTCTTTTCTACCCCCTCTATTTATACGCAGACACCAAATTGTGATTTAAAAAGCCACAAATGTGGGAAATTAATCTTTAATTGCCATTGTAACCTGTGTGTGCCACCTTCTGTGTCTGTACCAAGGACAAACATTCCAGGGTATGTAAACTTTTTATCAGGGCCATTTGGGCGATTTCTGTTATAATTTAAAAAGGAAAAACATGTGATAATAAATGTCTTCATGTGATTGCTATCCTTAAATAAAAGACAGTTTTTTGGCACGATCAGTCATATTTTCAATATTAATGCCAAAATTCCACAATTTCTGCCAGGGTATGCAAACTTTTGAGCATGACTGTATAATATATACACACACATATATATATACACACACGCAAGTCTTCCCCAACCCATCCAGCAAAGTGTTAAATTAAGTGTACAAACATGTCCCTGCTGTGAATTGCAGAGTATTTCTTCACGCAGATTAATTTACATAGTAAAAAGTTGTATTATTTTCACCACATCTTATAGTTTGAGAACAATGTGGTATAACTTGTAACTCCATTTTAAGGTGTTTTCCCAAAACCTATATTGTTCAGAGAGCAGAGCAAGGGTCATCAGAACACCTAAATGCTCAATGACAGCCTTTAATTTGTCATAAGAAAAAAAGACGTGTCAAAGTCTCACACATGCTCCGTCGGGGTAATAGTGAATTTCACTGTTGGCTTGCAGCGCATGTGTGAGGCTCCCAAACATTTTCCTAATAACAAATTAAAAGCACTTATAAGGTCTTCAAGTGTGCCAGTGATGCTTGCTTCTATCTAGACAAGCCATCCATTGCTCTTTTACTACAGCACCCACCATCTTCAGGTCTGTACACTGTATGGAGTGTGCCTGATATCTCATATACTGTCCAGTAAAAGCCACCCGGTATTGTATACCCATAACACTGATCTCCTACCACCTCTAGTTCCTAGCAGAAATAGTCCATGACTTACTTGCAGGCATCATTGCACCCCTGGTCTTGGCTCATCATGGTCTCGGTCTCCGTTGTGGAGCTTCTACAGAGCAGTGGAAATAGAAGAAGCTGAGCAGCCATCAGACAGAACAGCACTGTGACCAGAAAAGCGACAACAAGTGCACAGCGGTAATACTGCAGGAGAAGGAAAATTACTAGATCATTGTCATTCTCTTCAACAGAGGAGACCAAGACTTAAAAACCCCATAAGCAAGGAGACCACAAATTCTACAGCTGACAGCAGGGAGAATACTACTTTTCAGAAGGAATTTTAGGCGAAAGGTACATTTCTAGGTATTACTTAGGCACAATTAAAATTTTGAAATTTTTCCTATAATAAAGTACACTTCACTTTAAGTTCAGCTTCACTATAAGTAGGTAGGATGGACTAGCTTAATGAATTCTATAATTGTTCTAACATCCCAAGACAAGTGGTTAGCACTTCTGCCTAGCAGCACTAGGGTCGCCAGCTCAAATCGCTGTCACTGTACTACCTGGCTGGAGTTTGCATGTTCTCTTTGTGCCTGTGTGGGTTTCCTTTGGGTTCTCCGTTTTCCTCCCACACTCCAAAGAAATGCTGGTAGGCTAATTGGCTCCTGTCTAAATTGGCCCTACTACTATGTGTATGTATGAATGTGAGTTAGGGACCTTAGATGTAAGCTCCCTGAGGGCAGGGGCTAATGTGAATGTAGAATATATATGTAAAGCGCAGCTAAATTGACGGCACTATATAAGTACCTGCAATAAATAAATAATCAGTACCGAAATCTGCCTTGAGCTACAGAAACCTTGTCATGAAAATTAATTAAAAAAATTAAAAGTTCCCTGTAAAAAGAAAGAGAGTAAATTCTCCCACTTCCTATGCTGCTGAACATTGTTCTTGTAGTGATGTGGAGGTTCATGAAAGAATCTAGAGATCAAAACTCCTGGAATTGTTGGTTCCTCTACAGCAGTGTTTCTCAACCTTGGAAGAATCATTGAAATAAATTTTAGGTCCCAGGACAACCCCCCCGCCAAGCATTACTATACCCACAGCTCACAGTACATTAGCAAGGTAGTCAGTGGGAAGATTGTCCCTTACACTGGTGGCTATTGGGAGGATTGCCCCTTACTTACACTGGTGACCATTGGGAAGATTGCCCCCTACCTACACTAGTGGCCATTGGAAAGATTGCCCCTTACCTTGGTGGCAGAAATTGCTCATTGCTTAAGGAACCCCTAGCAACTTCTGAAGAAAGTTGAAGAAACCCTGGTTGAGAAAGGCTACAGACTACAGACTTCAGCAGAAGATTCCTCTTCAACGAAGAGACATTTGATGGTGTGGGCAGCCGAAAATGTATTTACTTTTTACAAGGAAAATTTTTTTGCAATCTCATTTTGCAACAGGGTCAGTTTATGTCTCATGTAATCCCATGCACAGCTGCACTGAAAATGGGTAAGACAGAGCCACAGACCCTACATGTTCCAACTTGAGCTTGGCACCAAGTTTACTGCATAGTAGGGAGCACTGGTGATCAAGAACACTTTGCCAACCACAGAAAGTGGGATTTGCATCATCTCATCTCAAGCAGGGTTTAATAATAATTTTGACAGTAAAAGTTCACATATCGTTTCAGGTGATTACATTTACACCTAAAAACTTAAAAAACAACTATTTTGATGAGAATTGTTGCAAAACCCCCCCCCCCCAAGAGAGGAGATTCAGATTCTGAGTCTGTAGCCCTGGCAGTCTTACCCTGCGGGCATTTTCCTGCAGTTGAGCCACTTGCACAACCACAGGGTCTTGTTCATACGGAGAGGAAATCTGCAAAAAGAAATACATAGTAATATACAAACAGAGATGTATACAATCAGATAGAAGATTTCTTTATCAGTCAATACACAATTCTAGTATGCATCTCTTTCATACAAGGGTATATATATATATATATATATATATACATATACATATACACACACACACACACACACACACACACATACATTCTTATCAGCTAGACTCTCGTGAGTGAAACAATTATTTTTAGCAACCTAGTAAAGTTTTAAATACAACACTAGGTCAGGTGCCTTTTTCCCATGATCAAGTCTTGCAAATAAGATAGATTCTGATTGGTTAATCGCTTTACATTTCCATAATGGATACATCTGTGATATTTAATGTTATTAAAACGTAGAACTGAAGGCAAATCGTTTTCTTTTTGGATAGAGCAAGGGAGGGTTATAACCTATTAGGAGTTTTTTGCCACCTGTCCCCTGCTGGAGAGACTTCCCTTCACTTCCTGTCCCATAGGTGCAACAGGAAGTGAGGGGGGGGGATAAATCACCAGAACGATGTCCCCATTAAAAGATTCTCTCTCTACTCCTGTTCTAATGACCTGACCCTCAAAATGCAGGATTTTCTTTTGCTCTAAGCAATAATTGTCACACCAGGACAAATAGAGAAGGTTAGTCTCCCTAACGAAGACATGAATAAAAACCTGACAGGTGTTCTACTCCCTCTCCACTCTATCCAAAATAAAAATAAAAGTTTTGACTTTGATTCCTAGACAACATCACTTCTGGGTTTCAGCCTGGACACCAGCCCACTACTGTCTTTTAAATGTCTCTACTGCCTCTTGAAGGGCGCTACTGTTGTAGAGTAAGACTCTGAGCAGACCTGTCTGTGGTGGCAGTGTGTGTGGCAGACGCTTATTCTAAAATTATAATTGGTATTGCAAAATTACGAGTCTCCCCTGGCTCGGTCTTTTAAACGGGGGTGGTGGCAGTTAAAGGGTTAATTGTGTAATTAGCCCAGTGACAATCACTCTCAGGCTGCTCGCACCTAGATTGTGGTCCTGCAAGCTGGAAAATCTTTGTGCTGGGCGCAGCTGAGAGTGGCATTGTTACGTAAGTGACAGTGTGGTGTGAGGTTGGCCGGTCCTTCCTTGCAACTTAGCGAGGAGGGCAGGGATCTGACACCCGCGTTTGTCACATATTGGTCTGCTTACAATTCAGTCCTGGCCTCCCCCTTGCTTGGGTTGGGTTCCTCCCTCCACCCCCTAATCTTGCCTATTTACCTAGTATAGAGATATATATGATAAACAGGGAAGACACTTATTGAGAGAAGAAAAGGATGCTGCACACCCCCCGAGTGATATCAAAAAAAAGGGAAATGTCCCTCATGTGGGGTTTTCTAGGCAGCAGATGAGTAAAAAGATGATAACATGTGGTTTAAAATTATTTAGACTTTAATATTAGCATGATCTCAAAGAATGACAATGACAGTTAATATATGAACTGTGGTACAGGAGATATGAAAGCAACAACACAAGTAAAACTGAACACAATAGTATACAATGTTAAAGCGCTAAAATAGGATATTAAGTGAATTCTGATGCATGTTGACCTCACCGGGTCTTCTTCAGAGGATTTGGGCGCTGTAGAGGAATTTGCATTTATTGAGATTCATGGATATGACCACAAAATAAAATAAAATAAAATAAAATATAGTAATGGTATACATTTTTCAGTATAGTTACCAATCACATTGTGTTGAGCGATTTCTCCTGAGCCTGAAATCCTCCAAAATTCCTCCAAAGCGCCCAAATCCTCTGAAGAAGACCCGGAGGGGTCGAAATGCGTCAGATTCACTTAATATCCGATTTTAGCGCTTTAACATTGTATACTATTGTGTTCAGTTTTCCTGGTTTTGTTGCTTTCATATCTCCTGTACCACAGTTCATATTTTAACTGTCATTGTCATTCTTTGAGATCATGCTAATATTAAAGTCTAAATAATTTTAAACCACATGTTAATCATCTTTTTACCTTTTATCTGCTGCCTAGAAAACCCCACATGGGGGACATTTCCCTTTTTAGAGATATATATGATACACAGCTTTAGTTAAGCAAAGGGACCAAAACAGCATGATAATTAGCCAACTTGGTCTTCTTACCCATTCCTTTCAAAACACTCCATTGACATTAGAGCAGTGGTCTCTGAACTGCGGCCCGGGGCCAGATGCAGCCCTTTGCTTGCTTTTATCCAGCCCTTGGGTCAATATACCCCCCACTGTTAGCAACAGTGGGGCATAGTTCCTGCTAATGACACATGCAATGACAATGCAACACTATTCCCTCCCACCAACACCAGTGATGGGGCACTATTCCTCTCATATATGATGGTGCCCCATTCCTCCCGCCGACACCAGTGATAGTGCCACATTCTTTCCACTGACAGCAATGATGGGACACTATTCCTCCCACTAATACCAAAGAGGGGGACACTGTTTAATTCCAGTGACACCCGGATATTTTCTACTCCTGCTGGCCACATTCTGGCCCCCTAAAGTTTGAAGGACAGTAAACTGGCCCTTTGTTTAGAAAGTTTGGAGACCCCTGCTTTAGAGGATGGTCAGATGTGCAGGTAGGATCCAACCACCCTCAACCATACTCCCAATTCCATAGACACCTCAAGAATAGGCTTATTTAGAGGAATACACTTTCAAATGGACAAGGTTTTTCCAACATGTCTGGTTACTTCTCAATCCTAGGCCATTGGTGTCTGAGGCCAATTTAGACATTGGATCTCTACCCAAGACTGTCATCTAATGTTTATAGGCACTTTTATTCAAGTTATAAGATACATTATTTAGACTTTATGATGCGACTATTCTACTGTTAATCTCTACATCCATCCTTTCATCTTGGCTGATCGTAGCTCTCAGATCCTAAAATGTCTTTACTCATCCTTAGCTATCATATCTCTGTTTATCTTAACACCCACCAGTGGTGTCAGTGAGAGGAACAGTGCCCCATCAGTGGGAGGAACAGTGCCCCATCAGTGGGAGGAACAGTGCCCCATCAGTGGTGTCAGTGGGAGGAACAGTGCCCCATCAGTGGTGTTAGTGGGAGGAACAGTGCCCCATTGTTGCTGTCAGTGGGGGGAAGAATGCCCAAAGGGCCAGATAAAAGCAAGTAAGGGGCCGCATCCGGCCCCCCGGGACGCAGTTTGGAGACCACTGTCTTAATGCATGGAATGTATTAAGGTAAAAAAAACTGACTCAAAACTGACTCAATTTCGATTTCGAGACCCGTGAGTGGCTCTGAACCAAGTTGGAATTGTATGAAGATTACCTTGATGAAGTGCACCTGGCATATACCTTAAATATAGGCGAGTGCAAAATCTATCCATAGACTATATAATTACAGACAATATTTAGAAACAAAAGCTCTTTTTTAACATGAACACACATTGATAACATGATTTGCATGTTTTTTTTTTTTAAATGTGTAAAATAAAAAAAATAAAAAAAGGGGGAGGAGATCGCAAACACCATAAGATTTCCAGTAATATCTACTTTCTCCTACCAGAGAAATAAGTTTGAAGGATACATACAGATATACACAGGAATGAGATTGAATATAATCTGACAAATACTCACTGGTTTGTACACAATTTTGGGCTTCATTTTTTACCAGATCAATCCACCAACCAATTCACTGTCCTGAAAAAACACAAAGTAGTATTTTGTCACTTTTATTATCTTATCTAGCTCAAAATTCCATTAATATAATTTTAGTATCGTAACACATGTGCAAGCAAAGCCACCAGTTACAGGAATTTATAGACCGGATTGTACTTGCGTGTAAATGTGTTCATGGGTCAGTATGGTCACATATGTGAACAGAACATTGCTGTGGCTGTAGCAGTGATAGCCAACTGAAAACCAGGAACTTCTTTACCTTTATACAGCAAGTGAAACAGACACGTGCCGTCACATTGCTACATACAGTAGTATACAGTAGTTGGGAAAGTCCATACGGCCACAAAGAAGTTCCTGACAAGCAAGCTGTGTAATCACTTTTAGGAGAGGCCCTGCAGCTAATCTTGTGACTGCATGGTGACCTTCACTCACCACTATACAGAATAACTATGAATAAAGGAATATTGATGACCAAGGATGGCCATACATTATAAAATCTTCTTCTACAATTTTCTTTTAGATTTACCAAAACCAGATAATAAGGAGGTCAAACCTAAACACCTTCACTTTGTATGCAATCAGGCAGGCCCTTGCACTACATAGTAGTAAGGAAAGGAAATTGAATGTAACTTCTTCAGATCCGCGCTATAGCCGAATGACAGCTACAGTGTGGACCTATTTGCCGGGAGGGCGTCAATAGACGTCCTCCCGAGCCCGAACGGCCTGCCCCTGCAGGGCAAGCGCGGCGCGCTCTGTGACCAGCGAGTCCCTGGCGAGACTTGGCTGATCACAGATCGGAGTAAGGGGTCGATCCCGACCCCTTACCACGTGATCAGCTGTCAGCCAATGACAGCTGATCATGTGATGTAAACAGAGCCGGTAATCGGCTATTTTTTCTCCTCGCACTGACAACGTGAGGAGAAAAAAAAAGTGGATCACTGCCGGCTCTTGAGGGACATCGGTCCCGATCAAGGAGAGCTGCCGTCAACTCATCTGTGCCCACCTGTGCCACCTGCCAGTGCCACCTAGCAGTGCACAACAGTGCCATCTCAGTGCCCAGTTCCACCAATCAGTGCCTCATCAACAGTGCTGCCCATCAGTGTCACCTACCAGTGCCCATCAGTGCCACCTATAAGTACCACCTATCAGTGGTACCTATCAGTGCCCACTTATCAGTGCCCATTAGTACCACCTTATCTGTCCCCATCAGTGCCGCCTTATTTGTGCCTATCAGTGCAGCCTATCAGTGCCCACCAGTGCAGCCTATCAGTGCCCACCAGTGCAGCCTATCAGTGCAGCCTCATCTGCGCATATCAATGAAGGAGAAAAATTACCTGTTTACAAAATTTTCTAACAAACTATGAAACATTTTTTTTTTAATTTTCCATATTTTTTGTTTGTTTAGCAAAAAATAAAAACCCCAAGCTGTGAATATCACCAAAAGAAAGCTCTATTTTTGTGGAAAAAAATGATAAAAATGTAATTTGGGCACAGTGTTGTATGACCGCGCAAATGTCATTCAAAGTGCGTCAGCGCTGAAAGCTGAAAATTGGTCTGGGCAGGAGTTTAAGTGTCCAGTAAGCAAGTGGTTAAAAAAAATGGTATAAGGCTGGCCATACACTGTTCATTTTTTATTTTATTTTTTTCGGCTGCATGAAGAAAAATAAGATTTCTCAATTCAATTGAGGTGAATGGTAGAATCTCCCAGCCAGGACACTGTATTTTGACAGCGAGACTCACCATTGTCAGAACACAATGCTCAATGGCTGCAGATAATTTGCTGCAGCTGCTAATAGAGGAAAATTTTCTAATTCATCCCTGCTGTACTGGCCGAATTTCAATCGGTGTTATTGCCCAATTAAAGGGGTTGTAAAGGTTTGAATTTTAAAAAAAAAAGATAAAAACAAACATGTTATACTTACCTGCTCTGTACAAGGGTTTTGTACAGACCAGCCCCTATCCTCCTCTTCTGGCTCCAGGCTCCTCCCCTTCATCGGGTGCCCCCAAGAAGAGCCACTTTCCATGGGGGCACCCGTGCGGGCTCGCTCCCGAGTCCTGCTGCTGCGCCCATTGACACAGACAGCGAGACTTGGCCCCGCCCCTCGCTCCCGTGTCACTGGATTTGATTGACAGCAGCGGGATCCAATAGCTCCTGCTGCTATCAATCTATCGAATGAGGAGAGTGACAGCGGCTGGAGTTGCTCGCTGGAACGGGTGGGCTCAGGGAAGAAAAAGGGGGGGGGGGCTCTGGGGGGCAGCTGCAGCACAGAAGTTTTTTCACCTTAATGCATATACAAAGTTACATAGTAGGTGAGGTTGAAAAAAGTCCATCAAGTCCAACCTATGTGTGTGATTATATGTCAGTATTGCATTGTATATCCCTGTATGTTGAGGTCATTCAGGTGCTTATCTAATAGTTTCTTGAAACTATCAATGCCTTCTGCTGAGACCACCGCCTGTGGAAGGGAATTCCACATCCTTGCCGCTCTTACAGTAAAGAACCCTCTACATAGTTTAAGGTTAAACCTCTTTTCTTCTCATTTTTATGAGTGGCCACGAGTCTTGTTAAACTCTCTTCTGCGAAAAAGTTTTATTCCTATTGTAGGGTCACCAGTACGGTATTTGTATATTGAAATCATATCCCCTCTCAAGCGTCTCTTCTCCAGAGAGAATAAGTTCAGTGCTCGCACCCTTTCCTCATAACTAAGATCCTCCAGACCCTTTATTAGCTTTTTGCCCTTCTTTGAACTCGCTCCATTTCCAGTACATCCTTCCTGAGGACTGGTGCCCAAAATGCATATAACGCATTAAAGGGTAAGTTCACCTTTACAGAAAAATTCTCATCCCCCCCGGTCCCGCTGACCTGGAGCGTGGCGATCACCCCTTCTGACACCTCGTAGTATAGCTGCCTCACCGGTCCAGGGCTTAGAAATCCAAAACGTACCTCATCAGGAGGTACGTTTAGGAGCATTCTAATTGGTCGGCACCGACCAATCAGAACCCACGTAGCTCGTCCTATCACCGCAGGCGAAGAGGAGAGAAAGCCGCTGGGATTTCAAACCCCCTTGACTGGTAAAGCGGCAATATGATGTGTCAGAATGGACGATTGTCGCTCTCCAGGTTAGCGGGACCGAGTGCGATGGGGACAGGGTCCAGTGTAAGTTCACCTTACAGATTTTTTGTAAAGGTGAACTTACACTTTAAGGTGAAAAACCTTGAGACTTTACAATCCCTTTGCAGAATATGTCAACCTAACATTTCATATTCCTGATATGTGTCTGCTGTACCATGTACTTCTAATATAAAGAGAAAAGTATACAATTTTCTTTGTATTGCTTTCTTTGTGTGAAATCCCTGGTGTTCCTGCCAGTCCCTCTGCTTTCCTACTAAAAAGTGACTACATTAGGCATGAGAGCACACCATGGTCAGTTTTCCAATGACAAGGCTTGTGCACTGCTGACACCTCACCCTGCACAGCCATTCCTAGGAAGGCCACTGTGCTGCTGTTTCTCCATCCCTACATTTCTACGCAGCTGAGAACAGAGGTTATGTGATCACTTATAAATACCTCTTTTTTTCTTTTTTTTCTTTTCTTTTTTTTTTTTTATTTTTTTAAGGTTTGTTATACGTATACACAAATGTTTTGCCTTTCATCACTGTTTTAAACTGAATGGGTTGTTTTACAAGGTGAGGGTTCACATATACTTTAAGCTTTAGAACTGGCCATAACACAGAATGCTTGCTCACCACCATTATTTGTCATCTAAAGGCACATTTCAGTGAATCCAAAACAGCCAACGAACAATACAGAGTAAGAATTGGTGCAAGGTGCATGGAGGTATCTATTTTTTGTCACCTGCTCTTCCTTGTGCATGAAGAGTCATCCCATTCCGCATACCTCTATAACAGTATTTCTTAAAGTGGTTCTAAAAGGCACAAGGTTTTTTACCTACATACATGAATGAAGGAAAAAAACAACCTTCTGTGTGCAGCAGCCCCCCACCCCGCCCCAAATACTTACCTGAGCCCCCTCTCGATCCAGCGATGTCCATTAGAGCCTTGCCTCTCCAGCGACTTGCACTCCCGATTTGCTTTTGGCAGCAATGGGAGCTATTGGCTCCCTCTGCTGTCAATCACAGCCAGTGAGCCAATCATGAGAAGGAGGAGGCGGGGCCAAGCCACAGAGCCACGGTATGGGAGCGCGCCCCCACAGCAAGCTGCTTGTTCTGGGGGCACCCAGCAGGAAGGAAGAGCCAGGAGCTCCGGCATGGGTCCCGAGAAGAGGAGGTTAGGGGTTACTGTGTGCAAAACCACTACATAGAGCAGATAAGTATAACATGTTTGGTTTTTTTTGTTTTTTAAAACAAGGCTTTAATATCGCTTTACCTTTTCACCCCAGGAGGAACCCTGGGGCAAAAAAAAAAAAAAAATTAAAAGATAAAAAAAAAGGAAGAAAAAGTATTCAGGTCAAGTTGATAGTTTAGGCATACCTTAACCACTTCCCGCCCGCCGTATGCAGAATGAAGGTCGCGGGGTGGTCCTTTTATCCTGACTGGTCGTCATATGACGTCCAGCAGGATAAGCCGCTCGTGCCCCGGGGGCGTGCATCGCTGCGATCGGTAGTGCGATGTATTGGATCGAGTGTGTCAGTGCGGTGTGTCGTATCTCAGATCTAGGTAAAGAGCCTCTGACGTAGTCTCTGTACCACGTGATCAGCTGTGTCCAATCACAGCTGATCACATGGTAACCAGGAAGTGCCGTTTAATTGGCTTTCCTTCATTCGCGCTGACAAGGCTCAGGTAGAGGAGGGCAGATCAGCGGCTCTCCTGACAGGGACAGAGCATTGATCATCAGTGCAGACCCATCAGCAATGCCCACCTGTACTCACATTAGATGCCAATCAGTGCCCATCAGTGCTGCCTATCAGTGCCAACCATCAGTGCCACCTCATCAGTGCCCGTCTGTGAAGGAGAAAAAATATTTCTCGTTCAAATATTTTTATTAGCTGTTTCATAGTACAATAGAAGTTTTCTACCAATAACTTTTGTAATAAAACAATGGTTACAAGCACAGGTAACAAAGCTTCTCGAGTGCAGAATAATTAGCATGTGATAGCTTATAGAACTGTTCGGTGGTACAATACACATTCTAATGCCCTGTACACATGGTCGGACTTTCCGATGGAAAATGTCCGATCAGAGCGTGTTGTCAGAAATTCCGACCGTGTGTGGGCTCCATCGGACATTTTCCATCGGATTTTCCGACACACAAAGTTTGAGAGAAGGCTATAAAATTTTCCGACAACAAAATTCGTTGTCGGAAATTTCCGATCGTGTGTACACAAATCCGACGCACAAAGTGCCACGCATGCTCAGAATAAATAAAGAGATGAAAGCTATTGGCCACTGCCCCGTTTATAGTCCCGACGTACGTGTTTTACGTCACCGCGTTCAGAACGATTGGATTTTCCGACAACTTTGTGTGACCGTGTGTATGCAAGACAAGTTTGAGCCAACATCCGTCGGAAAAAATCCTAGGATTTTGTTGTCGGAATGTTCAAACAAAGTCCGACCGTGTGTACGGGGCATTAGAGTTATGTCCAAGACCTAGGAGGAGATCATAAGCTGCGAACAGTTAAAAATAAACAATATAATTTAACCGTAAAACAGTATGAAAGGGACAAAGTTGTTATTGTGATATTATAAGTGCTTGGTGTGGGATAGTTAGGGGGAATATTCAAACTTTTCCCAGGGCCAAGGTCTGGCAATGTGGCTTGGCATTTTCTCGTGGGAGGATCAGTGAACCAAACTATCCCAGGTATCCCCATAGTAGGAAGGTCACTAAACAAGTTTCCGTGACATCTATGTTTCTAAATGTATTAGTTCAAGGGACCTGACTGGCCATAAAGAAGGTGATGAGCAAGAGTGCATCAGGTGGATGGAAGAGGAATGGAAGAGTTAGATGTGGGGGGTAAGGGGATGATAGAGGGGAGGGCCAGTGGTCTAGAGAGCCAGGTGCAAAATGTGGGTAATGGTGTAGTGGGTGTTATTCACCCTCAAAGTATTAGTAGCAAGCAGTCGAAGCCTAGAGGTAGGCAGTGTTCAATCCATGGGTTCCAAAGTTTCTCAAAATTTGGATACTTTATTGAGAAGGACTCCTTCAGTTTTAGCATGGATCATTGCCTGTGTTACTCTTTATTTGACTGATAGAGTACATAGTAAAGCGGATTTCCATGCTTTCGCTATGGTTTGTTTCGCTGCAGTTGTAACAAAGAGCACAAGTTTGAATTGATGGTGTGTTATAGCCTGTGGTTTGATGTTCAGGAGCACAACTGTCAGGTCAGGTGGTAAGGTAATATTGAACAAGGTGAAGAGGATCTTGAACACTTCCGACCAAAAGGTGCGGGCTGTAGGGCATCCCATCAAATGTGTACATGAGTGTCTGGAGCATGGCAGACTCGGAAGCAATGTGAGGGATATTGGGGGAGGAATTTGGATATCCTGCCAGGGACCAGATACCACCTGGTGAGTACCTAATAATTGGTTTAGAGGGCCACTATGTTCGGTGAGGCCGATTTGGTTGCCTGCCAGATTTGAGCCCAATTGAGTGTGTCCGCTTGGAGGTTAAAGTGATTGTAAGGGTTCGTTTGTTTTTTTTTTAAATAACAAACAGATCATACTTACCTCCACTGTGCAGTTCGTTTTGCACAGAGTGGCCCCGAACCTCGTCTTCTGGGGTCCCCCGGCGACTCTCGCGGCTCCTCCCCACATCTGATAACCCCCTCGGAGAAGTGCTCTCCCGAGGAGGTTACCTTGCGGGCGCGCTCTGGAGTCCAGCATTCGGCGTCCATAGCCGCCGAATGTATGACTCGGCCCCGCCCCCGCCCCCGGGCACCCACATCATTGGATTTGATTGAAAGCAGCAGGAGCCAATGGCTGCGCTGCTATCAATCTATCCAATCAAGAGCCGAGAAACCCAGGCAGAGAGACAGTGCGTCCCCGCCGAGTCAAGTTTCAGGGCTCAGGTAAGTAAAACGGGGGGGCTGGGGGGGGGGGGCGGTCACTGCCAGGTGTTTTTTCACCTTAATGCATAAGATGCATTAAGGTGAAAAAACACGAAGGTTTACAACCCCTTTAAGGTCAGTCTCCCATTTGTTTGTGTAAGATGGGGGGGGTAAGAGGTTGCATGCGAGAAAAGCTCGGCGTATAAATCGGAGAAAAGTCCACGTCTCTGCGGGTCAGATTTAAAATAATTAAAAAAAAAAAAAGTTGGAGATGATCAAATACCACCAAAAGAAAGCTCTTTTTGTGGGGAAAAAAAAAGACATAAATTTTATTTGGGTACAGCGTCGCACGACCGCGTGATTGTCAGTTAAAATAACGAAGTGCCGTATCGGAAAAAAATGACCTGGTCATGAACGGGGTGAGTCCCTCTGGGGCTGAAGTGGTTAAACAGCTGTACAAAAATGCTAATTTTTTTCTGCCAAAAGTGCAGCATGCATGGACTCTGATCTTTATGGCATAGAAATAGGAGTCATTCATATCCTACTGCATTGTGTAGTGCTGTCAGTTTAGCAATGGAAGCTTGCTGACAAGGAAAACAACGACCTGATTGGCGTAGATATAATTATTCAATTGGCAGGTTACCTATAAAGTCCCAACGAAGGGGGAATCTATTTTCTTGATTGGCAGGTTGATGAACCAGCTTAAAGTGGTTCTAAAAAGAAGCCAGGAGCGTCGATGGGGGACCCGAGAAGAGGAGGATTGGGGCTGCTCGCTGACTTCACGCTTCACAAATGCTAGCTGTCTGGCTGCCTTGCAGACCCTCTGGGTTTTAATCTAAGTCACTAACCTGAATTAAGCATGTAAAGACTTTTGGCTTTCACAATATGCATACTTGTTCTGAGCCAGCAGCATCGACAGTATGTAGAAATGTAGAAGTTCGCTGCAAAGTTTGCATGGAAATTCTGCAAAATTGTTCATCAGAACATTCGATCTCTCAAATCAACCAATATTGTTTGATAGCCCCTAAAATTTCAATCAGACCTGCTATTTGAATGGAATCCCGGACATAATAAACGAGTTTTCACAAATGTAAACCATGTTCACGGTTCGAATTTTGCTTGAGAAAACATTTCTATCTTGCTTCTTCAAATGTACTCATTACTACGATCAAAAACAATTGTCCTTTTGATCCAACTATTAGACAATTGAACGAACGTCCCAAAAATACTCCCCCCCCCCCCCCCCCCCCCCTTTTACTGATGAATATTCTACTGGTGTATAGACAGCTGTAGACAGTATTGAAGCCAGGGGTTTTGCATAATCACTAGTATTTTTATAAGAAAGTCAGCAGTGGCAGCCTATAGCAAGGGGTTACTTGAAGACATGATCCTGGAAGACGAATGTCTGTTTGCAGCAATTGTGTTCGTGTCTTAGAAGTCATGTGCCGTTTTGGTATGAGGAAGTGACAGCCGTACACACTCAGTCTCAGCTGATTCATCGCTGCAGTCAGCAAAGAGCAAACCTGTTGTCTTTCCAATTGCAACATCTTCTCATGTTAGTGGGTAAAAAAAAAATCTGTCCTTGTTTCTTAAATCTTCACACAAAGCATTGCACTAAAAGCAGTTCTAAGCAGTAATGACAATGTACTAAGGGCAGTGACCCACAGCATACAATTTGAGTTCCTCCTTCATAAGTCTGGCAAAAGAAAAGGAAAAATTTATTGAAAGTGTCACACCGATGGTAGTAGAGCCACAGTGATGGTGGGCACAGGGAAGGCGGGGACAGGGGTGGCAGCCACAGGGATGGAGGGGACAGCGGTGGCAGACACAGTGATGGCGGAGACAGGGGTGGCAGACGCAGTGATGGCGGAGACAGGGGTGGCAGACACAATGATGGGTGGCAAACACAGTGATGGCGGGGACAGGGGTGGCAGACACACTGATGGCGGAGACAGGGGTGGCAGACACAGTGATGGCAGGGACAGGGGTGGCAGACACAGGGATGGTGGGGACAGGGGTGGCAGACACACTGATGGCGGAGACAGGGGTGGCAGACACAGGGATGGCAGACACAGTGACGGCGGAGACAGGGCTGGCAGACACAGTGACGGCGGAGACAGGGGTGGCAGACACAGTGATGGCGGGGACAGGGGTGGCAGACACAGTGATGGCGGGGACAGGGGTGGCAGACACAGGGATGGTGGGGACAGGGGTGGCAGACACAGGGATGGCAGGGACAGGGGTGGCAGACACAGTGATGGTTGGGACAGGGGTGGCAGACACAGGGATGGCAGAGATAGGGGTGGCAGACACAGGGATGGCAGGGACAGGGGTGGCAGGGACAGGGATGGCAGGGACAGGGATGGCAGGGACAGAGGTGGCAGGGACAGGGGTGGCAGGGACAGGGGTGGCAGGGACAGGGGTGGCAGGGACAGGGATGGCAGGGACAGGGATGGCAGTCTGTGCATAACAGATGTGCATGAAAACTGATGTCCACATGCATGAAAACTAAGGCAAACTGATGTAAACTGATGTCTCTGCAAGAGAAATCTGCACAGTTTTCCCATCAGTTTTTATGCCCGTATGGTGTGAACGAGCCCTCAAACTGAATCTCTGTACCAGCAGTCTAAACACAGGAGAGAGGGAAAGAAAGTGGGGACAAGTAACTATTCCAACTCATTCAGTTGTATTTCTTTCAGCTTTAGCTGTTGAGCCCTGTAATAATTTTTTTTTTTAGCAAAGCAGATAAAAGCCCAGGAAACTAGAGAAAAGAAGCCCACAGTCCCATCTGCTGGCTGAAAATAAGAGTATAATCTGCAATATTTTAGATTTAAATTGGACTAAAGAAAATATTTTTCAAATGATTTTAATTGATAAACAAAACAAACCCTATACATTACCTTTAACATGCAACTACGAGATAATATAGCAAGCCAGATGTCCTGCAAGGTACTCAGGTTATGCTGGGTTGGGTTGGTTTCCTTACTATATATACTATGATTATATGTAATAGTGGGATAAGCTTGGGAGGGTCTGTCTATAATCCTGAACTGGAGCCAAAACAGCCACAGGCTTATATGAGGTTATGCAATAATGCAGAATTTTTACCCGCCTCCCAACCTCCATACCCATAACTAGTTCTACCTTCAGCTTCGACAGTGTAAATCTTTACTGCTGTAGAATGTCACCAAATAGTTGCAGTACACGAGCAGATCACATATTACACAATTTTATATTTCAAGAAAGGACAGTTTGTTACAAGAGTTCACTACTGTGCTAGTGCTCAACTCCCTCCAACAAAATGGTCCTAGTACTGCGAAGAACAAATCTAGCAAGATCCCATCCCATAAACTGCTCGACATCCAAACTAAAGCGTGCCAGCCCTATAACCTGCTGGCCATTGCTGACTGCCATGCTGATGCAATGGGTGCAATGCTTCAAGGTTTGGGCTTGAAATACAAATTTTGACACTTTTCTGACAATTTAAATTGTGCCCAGAAAACTGGCGGGACTTTATTACAAGAAAAGGGGAGCATGTGGGGTTGATTTACTAAAGGCAAATAGAATGTGCACTTTGCAAAGTGCAGTTTCACTCTGCAAGAGCAGTTGCTCCAGAGTTTAGTAAATGAGAAGAAGCTCTGCTGACTTCCATCATCCAAAAATGTGCAAGCAAAGATGCTATTTTTTTTAAATTTTCCTTGCACATAATTGGGTATTCTTTGCAAAGTGAAGCTTTAGAACATTTACTAAGCTCTGGAGCAACTGCTCTTGCACAGTGCAACTGCACAGTCGATTTGCCTTTAGTAAATCAACCCCATGGCGTCATGGTTATGCCATGACCTGTACCTTCTTATCCTCTTCTTCCTATTGTCAAACAAACCCACCCTTCAGGTTGGGTTCACACTATTGCGAACTGAATGTGTGTTTCCCCGCATCCAATTTGCATGTCAGGAGACTGTGACCGGTTCTCCATGGAGTCGGTTCACACAGCTTCAGGACGGCTGCGCAGTGAATTGCACAGGAGTCCTGTGCGTCTTTTGGTCCGTTTCAGGTCCGAATTCAGCCAAAAAAAAAAAATCAAACCTGAAATAGTGAACAGGGATGCACAGGACCCCTCCTGTGAGACGCTCCGCGCGGCAGTGTGAACCCAGCCTCACACTCTGCAGCCAATAGAAAGAAGATGACCAGAAGGTATAAACCAAAGTGGGATTATTAGAACTGTGGCCTCAATTCCAGTAATAAAGCACCATGTATTTTCAAGGTATCAGCACACCATTTCCATAAAAGACAATGGTTTGCATGCAGCTAAATGTCTAATACAGAATATAAAGTATGCAGCTAAGTGTCTATGTAATTAAGGTGTATTCAAAGCCAAAGCTATATTCTACTATAAAAAATTATATATTATATTATATATATATATATATATATATATATATATATAACAGTAAAAACAGTCAAGAACAGTCAACGGGTCTAATGGAAACAGTTCCCACCCAATACAAAAAAAAAGGAAGGCAATAAGGTACAAAAGGATTTATCACAAATTAAACAAGACAACCAAGCCCAACAGAGGAATCAGAGTGGTGTGTGAGAACAAACTAATGGTATCAAAAGGTAAAGAGAAAAAAATGGGGGCTCCATTGGCTTGCCATGACAGCAGGCTACAGAGGTGATAAAACATATGAGACGCTAAGCATGAACCTACGGCAAGACAGAAAAAGAAAATCCATAGTGGAAAAATGAAAACAGAAAGAACACATACTGAAACAGAAAGAAATCAATAGAAAGGAAACTACAGTGCTAGGTGACCAGGCAGGAAGGCAGGAGGAACTGGCTCCCAGAGGTGAGGTCAAGTGATTACGACAACGTGAGAGTATCTTTGAATTCTGAAGAGCCCAGATAAAAATGACCCAGATGGCCAATGCATACACATAGAAGGTGTATCAAACACAGAGCCAAGCAGCCAACAGGAGGGACAACTCAGTAGCCCATTGTTGCATAATCTTCGGTGGGGGGGGGGGGGGGGGATAACTGCTCTGGTGGCTAGCATAAAGAAGAAGTGAAGAATGTGGCTTTTAGCTGTAGAGACCGAGCCAGGTACACCAAGAGGAGGGTCATTTCTAGAGTCACAGGAATGCCCAAACCTGTCGTTACCCTACAGGTGGTAAAGATACAGAACCAAAAAGGTTCGATACGGAGGCAAGACCACCATGTACAGTATCTCACAAAAGTGAGTACACCCCTCACATTTTTGTAAATATTTTATTATATATCTTTTCATGTGACAACACTGAAGAAATGACACTTTGCTACAATGTAATGTAGTGAGTGTACAGCTTGTATAACAGTGTAAATTTGCTGTCCCCTCAAAACATCTCAATACACAGCCATTAATGTCCAAATCGCTGGCAACAAAAGTGAGTACACCCCTAAGTGAAAATGTCCAAATTGGGCTGATTTAGCCATTTTCCCTCCCCGATGTCACGTGACTCATTAGTATTACAAGGTCTCAGGTGTGAATGGGGAGCAGGTGTGTTAAATTTGGTGTTATCACTCTCATACGGGTCACTGGAAGTTCAACATGGCACCTCATGGCAAAGAACTCTCTGAGGATCTGAAAAAAAGAATTGTTGCTCTACATAAAGATGGACTAGGCCAGTGCTTCTCAACAGGTCATGTTTTCAGGCTCTACATTATTTTTCACTGGTGATTTGATCCGTTTCACTGCCTTAGTAATTACCATAGCCGTTTCATCTGAGGGAAATCCTGAAAACATGACCTATTGGGGTGCCTTGAGGACTGGAGTTGAGAAACACTGGCCTAGGCTATAAAAAGATTACCAAGACCCTGAAACTGAGCTGCAGCACGGTGGCCAAGACCATACAGCGATTTAATAGGGCAGGTTCCACTTGGAACAGGCCTCACCATGGTCGACCAAAGAAGTTGAGTGCATGTGCTCAGAGTCAAATCCAGAGGTTGTCTTTGGGAAATAGATACATTCATACTGCCAGCATTGCTGCAGAGGTTGAAGGAGTGGGGGGGTCAGCCTGTCAGTGCTCACACCATACGCCGCACACTGCATCAAATTGGTCTGCATGGCTGTCATCCCAGAAGAAAGCCTCTTCTAAAGATGATGTACAAGAAAGCCTGCAAAAAGTTTGCTGAAGACAAGCAGGCTAAGGACATGGATTACTGGAACCATGTCCTGTGTTCTGATGAGACCAAGATAAACTTATTTGGTTCAGATGGTGTCAAGCGTGTGTGGCGGCAACCAGGTGAGGCGTACAAAGACAAGTGTGTCTTGCCTACAGTCAAGCATGGTGGTGGGAGTGTCATGGTCTGGGGCTGCGTGAGTGCTGCCAGCACTGGGGAGCTACAGTTCATTGAGGGAACCATGAATGCCAACATGTACTGTGACATACTGAAGCAGAGCATGATCCCCTCCCTTCGGAGACTGGGCCGCAGGGCAGTATTCCAACATGAGCATGACCCCAAACACACCTCCAAGATGACCACTGCCTTGCTAAAGAAGCTGAGGGTAAAGGTGATGGACTGGCCAAGCATGTCTCCAGACCTAAACCCTATTGAGCATCTGTGGGGCATCCTCAAACGGAAGGTGGAGGAGCGCAAGTTCTCTAACATCCACCAGCTCTGTGATGTCGTCATGGAGGAGTGGAAGAGGACTCCAGTGGCAACCTGTGAAGCTCAGGTGAACTCCATGCCCAAGAGGGTTAAGGCAGTGCTGGAAAATAATTGTGGCCACACAAAATATTGACACTTTGGGCCCAATTTGGACATTTTCACTTAGGCGTGTACTCACTTTTGTTGCCAGCGGTTTAGACAGTTATACACTGTTATACAAGCTGTACACTCACTACTTTACATTGTAGCAAAGTGTCATGACTTCAGTGCTGTCACATGAAAAGATATAATAAAATATTTACAAAAATGTGAGGGGTGTACTCACTTTTGTGAGATACTGTGTATGTAGTAAAGTCCCAGTCTCCATCTCATGGAGCCAGCAGTGATCAGAGGCAGAGAGGAAAAATCCTCCAAATATCATAGAGGAACCTATACCAGCATGCTAAGATCTTAGAACTTCATTCTTGGGCCGCAGAGGCTTTGCAGGCCTTTTGGTCAAAAATAAATGTCTTTAGGAGATCATACTCATGGAGTTGTCTACCCAGCTCTTTTGCTCAGGCCTTAATCAATAATTTCCCTTTGGGATTATTGAAGTATTCTGAACTGAACATGTATAGAAGGGAGGGTTGGGACTTGAATATTACAGTAAAAACGCATGTACATTTATTACATTTTAGATAAAAGTAGGGAAGGGATTATTTTGCTTCTTTTTGTTCTGGGGTTTAGATAACTATAAAGTACTGTCACCAATTTGTGTGTGCTGCAGTTTACAGAATCCAGGGCAGATTCCACACATAGGATCTCAATAGGGAATGCAATCTTACTACATTATTACATAAGATTGTCCGAAAAAAAAAAAAAAAAAAAAAAAAAAAAAAAGAAAGCCTGTGACTAATGTTATAACTCACATAAAAAGGAGGGTGATGCACACATCTGGGTAAAATACATTGTTAGATCCATTTACACACCCAGCCAAATTCGGCATGGGTCGCCTCTTCTTTAACCGCTTCAGCCCCGGAAGGTTTTGCCCCCTTGACCACTTATCTACCGGGCACTTTCACCCCTTTCCAGCCAAGGCCATTTCTCAACTTCCAGCGCTGTCACACTTTGAATGACAATTGCGCGGTCATACAACACTGTAACCACGTGAAATCTTTTATCATTTTCTTCACACAAATAGATCTTTCTTTTGGTGGTATTTAATCACAGCTGGGATTTTTTTTTATTTTAGGAAAAAAATAAAAACAGAAAATGTTGAAAAAAAAAGTTTCTTAGTTTCTGTCAGTAAATTTTGTAAATAAGTAATTTTTCTCCTTCACTGATGAGGCGGCACTGATGGGCACTAATAGGCTGCACTGATGGGGTGGCACTAATATTCTGCACTTATGGGCACTGATAGGTGGCACTGGCGGGCCCTGATAGCCGGAACTGGTGGGCATTGATAGGCGGCATGGATAAGCGGCACTGATGGGCGGCACTAATGAGCATTGATGGGCATCACTTAAAGCCAGCACTGACTGGCATCACTAATGGGCACTCATTTCTGGCTGTGGTGGGCACTGATTGTTGGCACTGGTGGGCACTGGTGGTATGTGCTGGTTCACAGTTTCAGGTCTGATTTCAGCCTGAATTCGCACCTGAAACAGACCAAAAGACACACAGCATTTTTCTGCAAAACGCACCGGACCTGATGCAGAGATATGTGAACCGGCTCCATAGAGAGCCGGTGAAAATCTCCTGCTATTGCGAATTGGATGCGGGGGTCCAATTCGCAATGGTGGGAACCCAGCCTCAAACAGCACACAGGAACAGAGCTGAGGCTGTCAATCACAGGCTGTGTGCCAGAAGTCCCTCCCATGTCACCTTTTTTCCCCTCTTAGGCGCGATTCATGCGGATAGTAGAGGAATGAAGCAGCAGACAGAAATGACAATTAGTGCTCTGGACTGAGACAAGTACACATTACAGAGGGATATGCTTTGTTCATATTTCAGGTCTGAGCTTTACAACCACTTTAAAAAGGTTTCATTCATACTTGCTGGGATTGCAAATTGAGCTAAAGGAAAGGCAGAAAATATTACAGATTGAACATTTTATTGCCATTTTCACATCTAAGGACTTGTTTAGATCGCAGCTCTTGATGTGTGGCGAGGAGGCTTCTGCGCTGCGAGCACTGGAAATAGCGCACTGCATGCCAACCTTTTTTTTACTTGTCATTAAAGTTTGAAATAAGTGACATTTCATTGAATTCTATTGGATGCAGCACAGTGTGATGTAATGGATTGGGTCGCACTGCATGCAGTACTTTAAGTACATACCACCCCTGACCTGATCGAATAGGAAACAAGGCATTTGCCTTCTTTGTGCATTTGGATTGGCTGACAAGCTCAGTTCTAACACACCCGGCGTAAGAAAACTCCAAGCGTGTTTTAGGCCCCATTTACACTTGGCGATTTGGAATCGCTTCAATCCTGCCTGCCACTCCAAATTGCAGTAAAATGCACGACACACGTTTTGGTGGTATTCGTTCTTAATGGCACCGCAAATACAGTAATTCTGCTGAGATTGTTGCGCTAAATTCACAGCAAAACGCACCTAAAAAAAATATCACAAAGCTCATCGCCCAAAAAAAAAAAAAAGAAGAGCAGGAGCTTATTTGGGGCCACAACCACGCACAGGGCAACCTATTCAAGTGAACAGGCTTCTCTATGTGGATGTAAATCGCACTTAGAAAATTGCGAGCGGGGACGGTTTTTACTGCTATGTGAGATCTGAACGGGGCCTAAATGGAAACACCTATAAAGTCCATTAAATGCATTTTTATTTTTTTCTGCCAGCAAGGTTTTGCAAAGACATCAGTATTTTATTATGACTGTGTGCACGAGCCCTTACCTGCTTTTAGAGGAAATCTGAACCTGTATAAACGCATGTAAGTGCAAATGCATTAAACCCTAAGCTTAGTTAAACATTTTATTTTCTGATCAGCACAACAGACCATATTTGCTATCAATGAGAAGTGAGAACTGTCCCTTGTGCTGATAGCAGCTGCTTAAAGTGGAGCTCCACCCTCCCGATTCATTTCTCGTACCTCTGTGTTCAATCTTTGGATATGCTTGTTTTTTTTTGTTTTTTTAATTAAGTACTTTTTTTTTGCTTAAAATCGCTGCCACTTTCAGCCAGTCCACCGCAGCGATGGGCGTCATCAAGGATGTTCCAATGACTTCCAGAATATCGGTTTCATTCATTTCAGGAGTCAATGGGTAAAATCAATGCGCTGGAGGAGGTGACAACATACAGATACTATGGCTGGTATAGGCAGAGCGCAGGGCTGAGGTCTTCATATAAAGCTCACACAAGCCTGGATTCTACACTTACAACGTGACTATGAGAAACATTGTATACGATATAAGAGGAGGGGAGGGTAACAATGTATACCATATAAGAGGAGGGGAGGGTAACAATGTATACCATATAAGAGGAGGGGAAGGTAACAATGTATAGGATATAAGAGATGGGGAGAGTAACAATGTATAGGATATAAGAGGAGGGGAGGGTAACAATGTATACGATATAAGAGGAGGGGAGGGTAACAATGTATACCATATAAGAGGAGGGGAAGGTAACAATGTATAGGATATAAAAGGAGGGGAGGGTAACAATGTATACGATATAAGAGGAGGGGAGGGTAACAATGTATACCATATAAGAGGAGGGGAGGGTAACAATGTATACCATATAAGAGGAAGGGAGAGTAACAATGTATACCATATAAGAGGAGGGGAAGGTAACAATGTATAGGATATAAGAGGAGGGGAGAGTAACAATGTATACGATATAAGAGGAGGGGAGGGTAACAATGTAAAGGATATAAGAGGAGGGGAGGGTAACAATGTATAGGATATAAGAGGAGGGGAGAGTAACAATGCATACGATATAAGAGGAGGGGAGAGTAACAATGCATACGATATAAGAGGAGGGGAGGGTAACAATGTATAGGATATAAGAGGAGGGGAGAGTAACAATGTATACGATATAAGAGGAGGGGAAGGTAACAATGTATAGGATATAAGAGGAGGGGAGAGTAACAATGTATACGATATAAGAGGAGGGGAGAGTAACAATGTATACGATATAAGAGGAGGGGAGAGTAACAATGTATAGGATATAAGAGGAGGGGAGAGTAACAATGTATACGATATAAGAGGAGGGGAAGGTAACAATGTATAGGATATAAGAGGAGGGGAGAGTAACAATGTATACGATATAAGAGGAGGGGAGAGTAACAATGTATACGATATAAGAGGAGGGGAGAGTAACAATGTATAGGATATAAGAGGAGGGGAGAGTAACAATGTATACGATATAAGAGGAGGGGAGGGTAACAATGTATACGATATAAGAGGAGGGGAGAGTAACAATGTATACGATATAAGAGGAGGGGAGAGTAACAATGTATACGATATAAGAGGAGGGGAGGGTAACAATGTATACGATATAAGAGGAGGGGAGAGTAACAATGTATACGATATAAGAGGAGGGGAGGGTAACAATGTATAGGATATAAGAGGAGGGGAGAGTAATAATGTATACGATATAAGAGGAGGGGAGAGTAACAATGTTAAAGATTTTAGGGGAGGGGAGAGTAACAATGTATACGATATAAGAGGAGGGGAAGGTAACAATGTATACAATATAAGAGGAGGGGAAGGTAACAATGTATACGATATAAGAGGAGGGGAAGGTAACAATGTATATGATATAAGAGGAGGGGAGGGTAACAATGTATACCATATAAGAGGGGGGGAGGGTAACAATATATATTATAGGAGGAGAGGAGCAATGTATAGAACATAGAAGAGTAACAATCAGGGCCGTCTTTAAGGCAGGGCAAAAGGGGCAGCTGTCCTGGACCCTGTCATTGTTGTGGGGCCCAAAGCAGCTGCATCATACTTGCCAACTATCCCAGTTTAAATTCCCTTGTCCCTTGACGTTTTAGTCCTGTGCTGTGTCCCGATATCACAGTGTAAAGTGCTTGTACTAATGCTGCCCAGCTCTGCCCTATTGTTGTGTACAGATGACTCGCCTGCAGACATTGTTTTTACATGTAAATAACCTGCATTCATATGTAAATAGCAGCGGCATTACTAAGTAAATAGCTGCGGCTGGCAGCATTGATATGTAAATAAAGGCGGCATTCATATGTGTACCATGCTCCCCTGGAGTGAGGAGATGATGTGCTGTAACCTCTAGCAACCAATCAGTGAGCAGTATTACTGTACGGTAATCTCTAGCAACCAATTAACAAGCAGAAATCATTTGCTGCAACCTCTAGCAACTAATCAGTGAGCCATAATGTGTGCTGTAACCTCTAGCAACCAGTCATTACGCAGTAATGATATGCTGTAACCACTGGCAACCAATCGCAATTGCTGTCTGATACGATACAGTAAACTGATTTTAAGTCTAGCTGCTACTTATTGTATGTCTCAGAGCAGGTGGAGAGTGAAATTGTATGGGGGGGGGGGCAAGAAAAACTTTGCCCAGGGTCCAATCAATATTAAAGACGGCCCTGGTAACAATGTATATTATAGGAGGAGGGGAGCAATGTATAGAATATAGAAGAGTAACAATAATTATTTAACAATGTATAGAATATAGAAGAGTAACAATGTATATACTGTAATAGTAGAGTAACAATGTAGAGAACATAGAAGGATGAGAGTAATATTATAAGAGTGGAGAAGGACAATATAATGAGAAAGTAGTAGCAGGTATGAGGAGGGGTCAGTGTAGGGGGTCCCGGCAGGTATAATGGGGGGGTCCCGGGTACTTACCTTACACACACAGAAAGATCAGATCCACAACAACTACATCCCCAGCAGGGCAGGCTCGGTATACACTGGGAGGGGCGGAGCCCTACGGGAGGGCGGGCCAACACACACCCAGAAGGGCTGGTATACACAAAACAGGAGAGGGGTCTGTCTGCAGACTGGAGCTCCACATTTCACAGGAAACATGTGGCCTCCACCTTTTTTTTTTATTTTTTATAATCAACTTTAATGTCACAAACGTTTAATAGACACTAGACACAACTCGTGGAAGTGGAGGCCACGTGTTTCCTGTCTTAGCTGCATTTCCCCAAGGGTATCTGGCTGCAGACTGGAGCTCCACTCTCCACAGGAAACATTTGGCTCCACGGTTTTTTTTGTTTTTTTTAAACAGCTTTAACCCTTACTCTGCCAGAGCTGTTTTTGCATTTTTTTGGTTTAAAAAAATCATTTTCGGCCTGAAGATTACATAAAACTTCCCAAATATTATACATTTTCTGAAAGCAGACACTCTACAGAATAAAATAGTGGTAGTTCCAATTTTTTATCTCACACAATATTACAGCAAAGGTCTTGGAAATGCAAAACTTCAGTAAAAAACACACTAAAGTGAATTTAAAGTTAAACAAATGCAATATATTAACCACATTTTTGGTAAAATATTAAAGATGAGGTTGCACCGAGTAAATAGATACCCAACATGTCAAACCTTAAAGGGGTTGTAAACCCTTGTGACGCATTAAGGTAAAAAAACTTCTGGCAGTGACCGCCCCCCCCCCCGTTTTACTTACCTGAGCCCTGGAACTTCATCCGGCGGGGCGCGCTCTTCCTCTGCCCAGGGTTCTCTTGATTGGATAGATTGATAGCAGCGCAGCCATTGGCTCCCGCTGCTGTCAATCAAATCCAATGACCTGGGGGGCGAGGCCGAGCCATACATTCGGCTGCTTTGGACGCCGAATGCTGGACTCAGGAGCGCGCCCGCAAGGTGACCTCCACTTTCACGAGTTGTGTCTAGTGTCTATTAAAATGTTTGTGACATTAAAGTTCATTATAATTTTTTTTTTTTGTCAAACGTGGAGCTCCAGTCTGCAGCCAGACGCCCTTGAATATAGTGAGGGGCGGGGCCCGGTATACACTGGAAGGGGTGGGGCGCTACGGGAGGGCGGGCCATACACAAAGGGGTAGCGCCCCAGCAAGCAGCGAAAACACAGAGGGGCTGGTATACACAAAAAGGCGGGGCCCAACAGAGATATAGTATATATGGGGGGGCGGGGTCCCAGCAGGCTCGGTACTCAAAGGGGGCGGGGCATACTGGTCTGGTGTTCTATGATCTGATTGTACAAGTCCCGCACAATCTTCTGCCAAAACTATGAAATAGGACACACCTAAAGGATCCATCCAATTTATAATAAATCAGGCAGATCCTTGCAGTACATAGTTGATGATAGATCTGTTGGAGATTGTACAATCAGATTGTAAAGTGTATGGTCAGCCCAATAAAACAAAGCAAACAATGAAACTGCCAGGACAGTAAAAGAACCTGTGAAAGGGGGACCCTTTTCAGCACTCGGTGATCTCCTTTTGGCCACTTTTTATCCACTTGTGGACCCCCGGCCCGCAATGTACTGCGGATGAGCGGCCGATACAGGCAAAGCGACACACTTGTACATCTCTACCTGTTTCCAGGTTTAGGGCGCCCCCTGCTGACACCTACTGTGATTGAACACAGCAGAGGTCTGTCAGTAGATCCTGTACAGAGGGAACAATCTATTTCTTATTCAGGGATAAGAAACAAAGAGATCTTTAGTAAAAAGCAGCACACATTACACATTGTTAGGCACACATTTAACTCCTTGATCACTCCTAGATGTTAACCCCTTCCCAGCCAGTGTCATTAGTACAGTGACAGTATATAGTATGACTTTTCTTTGTTTTATTAAAAGAAAATCTGAAGCTTTACAATCACTTTCAGTCCACATCGCCCCCCCCCCCCCCGCATACCAACTAGAAGTTAAATAGAACTAAAGGCAATTTTTGTTTTTCTTTTTATGGTATATGGTATAGCGTAAGGGAGGGTTATAACCCCTGTTTGTTTTTTCCCATCTGTGTCCCCACTGGGGAGATTTCCCTTCACTTCCTGCTTCAAAACAGGAAGTGAGAGAAATCCCCAAGAGTGGCAGAATCCCTGGTTGTCACCAGAACTAGTGTCCCCATTGGAATTTTTCCTCTCTGTTCTTGTTCTGGTGACAACCCAAAATTTGGGATTTTTTTTTCACTTTTGGTGGTAATGGTAAACATAAAAAATAGAGGGAGTGAATCTCTTTAACGGGGACACAGACAGCAATAAAAACTTGACAAGGGTTCTAATCCCTCTCCACTCCATCCAAAACAAAAGAAAAGATTTGCTTTTATACATTAACATGTGTGTGCAAAAAAGAAAACAATGGTTTGGCAGTGAACGGGTTAAAAAGGCCATAAAAATGAATAAAACTGGTCTGACGCTCACGCCTCCACCTCTCTGTCTCTCCTCATGTCTGCGGACATCACCCCTCCCCTGAGGAGCCCGATGTGTAATCTGCTGCACCCCCTTTTACATTAAGGCCCCATTCACATCCGCGGAAATGTGTGTTTCCTCGTGCTTTCCCGGAATGCACGGAAAATATGTGAAGAATGCGCATTGCGGTGCTGTTAATTGTGAATGACACCAGGAAAGAGGTGAGCAGACATACATTTTATCAAAAAACACACAAAGTTCCATACCAGAAAAGGTCCTGGAGCTTCTTTTGGCACATTTGGGGCATGTGGGGCAGCTCAGTCAGAGGAATGGGCTGCCCTGCGCTGTGGGGTGAAAAATACAGCAAAAAAAAGACCATTGTTTCAGCTCCCCATGCACCTTTTATGTCTAAGTTACCCTGTGTCTATTAGGGGCACAGGGTGACCGAGAACCCCAGTCTTATCTGTACTAATCAGACTCGCTGTACAACCACACTGGAATGGTGTGTGCGTGTGTGTGTGTGTGTGTGTGTGTGTGTGTGTGTGTGTATACATACACACACACACACAAAGTACTCCCCTGACATTTTTGTAAATATTTTATTCTATCTTTTAATGTGTCAACACTGAAAAAAATGAGACTTTGCTACAATGTAAAGTAGTGAGTGTACAGCTTGTATAACAGTGTAAATTTGCTGTCCCCTCAAAATAACTCAACACACAGCCATTAATGTCTAAACCGGTGGCAGGAAAGTGAGTACACCCCTAAGTGAAAATGTCCAAATTGGGCCCAAAGTGTCAATATTTTGTATGGCCACCATTATTTTCCAGCACTGCCTTAATCCTCTTGGGCATGGAGTTCACCAGAGCTTCACAGGTTGCCACTGGAGTCCTCTTCCACTCCTCCATGACGACATCACAGAGCTGGTTGATGTTAGAGACCTTGCGCTCCTCCACCTTTCGTTTGAAGATGCCCCACAGATGCTCAATAGGGTTTAGGTCTGGAGACATGCTTGGCCAGTCCATCACCTTTACCCTCAGCTTTTTTAGCAAGGCAGTGGTTGTCTTGGAGGTGTGTTTGGGGTCGTTATGTTGGAATACTGTCCTGTGGCCCAGTCTCCGAAGGGAGGGGATCATGCTCGGCTTCAGTATATCACAGTACATGTTGGCATTCATGGTTCCCTCAATGAACTGTAGCTCCCCAGTGCCAGAAACACTCATGCAGCCCCAGACCATGACACTCCCACCACCATGCTTGACTGTACTCGTCTTTGTACTCCTCACCTGGTTGCCGACACACACCATTGACACCATCTGAACCAAATAAGTTTATCTTGGTCTCATCAGACCACAGCACATGGTTCCAGTAATCCATGTCCTTAGTCTGCTTGTCTTCAGCGAACTGTTTATAGGCTTTCTTGTGCATCATCTTTAGAAGAGGCTTCCTTCTGGGACGACAGCCATGCAGACCAATTTGATGCAGTGTGCGGCGTACGGTCTGAGCACTGACAGGCTGACCCCTCACCCCTTCAACCTCTGCAGCAATACTGGTGGTACTCACACATCTATTTCCCAAAGACAACGTCTTGATATGACGCTGAGCATGTACACTCAACCTTTTTGGTCGACCATGGCGAGGCCTGTTCTAAGTGGAACCTGTCCTGTTAAACCGCTGTATGGTCTTGGCCACCGTGCTGCAGATCAGTTTCAGGATCTTGGCAATCTTCTTATGGCCTAGGCCATCTTTATGTAGAGCAACAATTCTATTTTTCAGATCCTTAGAGAGTTCTTTGCCATGAGGTGCCATGTTGAACTTCCAGTGACCAGTATGAGAGAGAGAGAGCGATAACACCAAATTTACCACACCTGCTCCCCATTCATACCTGAGACCTTGTAACACGATCGAGTAGGGATGAGCCAAACACCCCCCAGTTCGGATCGCACCAGAACATGCAAACAGGCAAAAAATGTGTGCGAACACGGTTAAAGTCTATGGGACACGAACATGAAAAATCAAAAGTGCTAATTTTAAAGGCTTCTATGCAAGTTATTGCCATAAAAAGTGTATGGGGACCCAGGTACTGCCCCAGGGGACAAAAAAAAAGTTTTGAAAAGGGACGTTTTTTCAGGAGCAGTGATTTTAAGCATGCTTAAAGTGAAACAATAAAAATGAAATATTCCTTTAAATACCGTGCCTGAGGGGTCCCCTTAGTCTGCCTGTAAAGTGGCGCATCTTTCTGGTGTGTTTTATAGTCCCGCAGCAAAATGACAATTCTAAAGGAAAAAATGACGATCGAGCGCCCCTACCTCCCCCCCCCGAACCATACCAGGCCACATGCACTCAAAAAAAAAAAAAAAAAAACTCAAGACCTTTGTTGCTACAAGATATGAAGGTTCCTTATCCTACAGTAAAAGCTACAGGGGACTTATAGAGAAGTATGTAGCACTTACCCTCGCAGGAGCCGCTGGGTGATGGTACTGGACACAGTACACTTCTTGATCTCCACTGGCACACCCAACTGTAGCTTGAGACACGCTGACACCTGACACCTGTGTGACTTAATACGGTGGTAAACCGCTTCCATCTTCACCCGGTCTTCCATCCGGGTTCGCGGGCTCCGGCGATGTGAATGGCCTAACCGGCGATGAAGTCACTCCCGCGCATGCGCGGAGGAGTAGCTGTTTACGGTATGGCTCTGAAGGAACTGCACGGGTATGCCGTTACTTCAAAGCGCATCTAAAGTAAATATCTCCTAAATGCCTTCAATATACATGTACTGTGCCCTCTGTGTCTCCTGGGAAATGTATGTCCCAGAAGGCTTTACCGTTTTATTCACAGAGGAGAAGGGGGGTGGTTCTAGTGGCGAATCATCAGGAGGCCCACCCACTAAACCTAGAAGAGCCGGCGGGTCTCTCAATAAGGTCAGAAATAACATGGTGGAGCAGGACCGAACAGTGGCAGAGCATGAGAAGTCTCTGTGTCTCAGTCCTTTGGCCCTTGGCATGCACTCAGACACCCAGCAATGGGTTTGCACTGCTCCAGATCCCCGCACACAGGAGGCTTGCAATTGCTCAGTCTCCTGACAGGGTACAGCAACTCTCTCATTCTCACTCTCTGTAGGACTCCTCTGGCATAGGGTACAGACCCCGACACTTGGTCTGCACCTCTCGGTCTCATCTCCGCAAGAGACCTCCTAGTGTCTTGGTTTGCTCACAAAAAGTAGTCTGTCTCTCCACCTCTGTGTCCAAGGCATTGTGGGATCCTGTAGCCATTCAATTATATTGTAGAGTGCTGCTTTAAAGCGGAACTAAACCTTCCTATCCTTTTCAGCCAAGGAAGCTGCTATCTTTGCCTCTGTTTGATGTACAACTGCCATGGTGCTGCACATGTGATTAGTTATGACACCAGTCAATTTATGGTTTGACAGTTCGGTTGAGAGCACAAGCTATTGTGACAGTTAGCAATCCCTGCATGTCTTTAAACGTACTGTTTTTTTAAACTGTCAAATTGATGGGTTTAGTTCTGCTTTAATACTACATTTCCGGAATCCTTTTGTGTCTACATGCAAGTCCTCTCCCCACATCTGATTGGTTCCAATTCTCCTGCTCTCTGATTGGCTCCAGTCCGCTGATAGGAGAAGGGGGGGGGGGAGTGAAGCAGGAGCAGGGGATTTCCAAAGGATCTACTCCTTCAGCTGCAGAGTGAGATAAGCAAGATGCTGGGTGCACACACACAGCCCAGCACTCTGACATAGTGTACCAGCTGGGGGTTGAAAGGAGTCCACACACTAGGGGTCTCATGCTCACCTTCAGGACTTGTCCAGAGCCTCTCCCATCCTCTGGAACTCCCTGCCCCGGTATATCCTATCAGCCCCTAACCTGTTCACCTTTAGGAGATCCCTAAAAAAATTCACTTATTCAGGGAAGCCTATCCCACACCCACCTAACAACTGTCCCCGAGCCACCCCCATCAAATTATTCCCTGTATCTATTACCTTTTGTAACACCACCCCCTCCCTTTAGAATGTAAGTTCTATGAGCGGGGCCCTCAAGTCCCTTCTGTATTGAACTGTACTGTAATTGTGCTGTCCCCCCTCTACACTGTAAAGTGCTGCGTAAACTGTTGGCGCTATATAAATAGTTAATAATAATAATAATAATAGGGGTCGCCTCCTTTTCTTCAAGCCAAACCCAAACACTTTAATGGCACACAGCAAAATGTTTTCTTTTTTTTTTTTACACTATAGGATTGTAAAACACCTAGGACGCTTTTGGGTGCCCCAATGAGAGTAGTAATATACAATACAGTGCTTATATAGTGCAGAAGGAGTGTGTAATGTACAGTACAGTGTATATATCGTGCAGGAGGAGCGTGTAATGTGCAATACAGTGTATATATCGTGCAGGAGGAGTGTGTAATGTACAATACAGTGTATATATCATGCAGGAGGAGTGTGTAATGTACAATACAGTGTATATAGTGCAGGAGGAGTGTGTAATGTACAATACAGTGTATATAGTGAAGGAAGAGTGTGTAACGTACAATACAGTGTATATAGTGCAGGAGGAGTGTGTAATGTAAAATACAGTGTATATAGTGCAGGAGGAGTGTGTAATGTACAATACAGTGTATATAGTGAAGGAAGAGTGTGTAACGTACAATACAGTGTATATAGTGCAGGAGGAGTGTGTAATGTACAATACAGTGTATATAGTGCAGGAGGAGTGTGTAATGTACAATACAGTGTATATAGTGCAGGAGGAGTGTGTAATGTACAATACAGTGTATATAGTGCAGGACTTTTTTTCAATCTGGTCATAGACATAGGGTTCCCACCTGTCTGGGATTCACACAGTCAAGGTTTTGAATCATGTGTCTGGGTTTCAGTCCGCCTGAAACCTGGGACACATTATTCAGACTGGACTGTGGCTCGGAGTAGGGCCTGGAGGGAGGGTGAGGGGAACCTGGGATGGAAGGCCGGGGATGGGGTGACAGTGAGGGGAGCGGAGGAGGAGGAGGGACAAGTCTTTCTCTGGATCATTCAAAATGGCTGCGGGTGAGTGGAAGACTACCACACATCTGGGATGAGAAGAGAGCAGGGAGCCGGGGGATAGGGAGAGCCCGCGCCTTTCTACTACACACCCAGGGGTTGGGGCCACAGTGGAGGTGCACCAGGATCATTTCCAGATTAGCGGGTGGCCTAGCATTGGAGCGCTGTGGAGACATGTACCCACCGAGCCAGTGACTGAACACAGCCGGACGGGGCCAAGAGCACCTACCGAACCCTGTGTGACCTACTAAGCGGTGTACTTACTGGGGGATACCCTCCCCCATCAGGAGAATACAGTACACACTGGGAAACCCCTTCCCTCATAGTGTACACTCCAGGGGACTCCCTTATCCCCCCAAACTACTCCAGGAGACCCCTCAACCCTACCAAAAAAATTACACTGAGAGACCCCCACCCTCAAATTATATGCAATAATTTGTATAATGCTCTACAGCTTTCAGATGCCAGTAATTTACCCAGATCCTATCAGCAGGGTTCTCTGATCACTACATTGGATGTGCAGGGCTCCTCTGAGGTAGAGTTGCCACCTCATCCCTTTAAAACCGAACACATATTGATTACACAGGTTCTGTGGCTGATTAAGGTGGTAATTAAACTCACTTGGTGCCTTAACTGCGAGGTGGCAACCCTGCTCTGAGGTAAAAGGCTGAGAAGGTCTACTCTCCATCAGCCGTGGTGAAGAAGCAGTCAGTGTCCAGTCATGTCACCTAATATAGACTCCTTTCACCTTGCTGACGGCCCCATCACCAGCTGCACGTATCGAGGATTAATCACCCCCTGGGACCCCAACCCGCTCCACCACTACAGCACACATGATCTACTTCTGGGATCAGGATGAAGGCTTCCTCCACCGTCTCCTCTACCCCCACCTCCAATCCCCTGCTCATTGGGTACGCGTCTCTCCTGCCTCGTCCTCCACATCCCTCCCTTCAGGCCCCGTTCTGAGCCATATTCCTGTCTGAATAATGAGTCCGGGTTTTAGGCAGACAAACCTGGACACAAGATTTCAAAACCCGAACCTGATGAATCCCAGAACAGGTGGCAACCCTAAGCAGGACCTGGCTACAGCTGTCAAACCCCAAACCAAAAATTTAATATATTGCTGCTTAGCAATCATTAGATGTGGTGGCTGCATCAGTTTTCTATTTTTTATGCTTATTTCCATCTGTTTTCACATGTGATCTGCCCAGTAACACACCTCCTGTATCATGCCCCAAACACACGGTCGGACTTTGTTCGGACATTCCGACAACAAATCCCTAGGATTTTTTCCGACGGATGTTGGCTCAAACTTGTCTTGCATACACACGGTCACACAAAGTTGTCGGAAAATCCGATCATTCTGAACGCGGTGACGTAAAACACGTACAGCGGGACTATAAATGGGGCAGTGGCCAATAGCTTTCATCTCTTTATTTATTCTGAGCATGCGTGGCACTATGTCCGTCGGATTTGTGTACACACGATCGGAAAATTTTATAGCCTGCTCTCAAACTTTGTGTGTCAGAAAATCCGATGGAAAATGTGTGATGGAGCCTACATACGGTCGGAATTTCCGACAACAAGGTCCTATCACACATTTTCCGTTGGAAAATCCGACCGTGTGTACGGGGCATTAGAGTGTTTCCACTCTGGATGAATGAGCACAGGGGGTCCAAATCGGTGCGACGCTGACTTTGCGGCGCCACACCGATTCCCAAAAGTAATTCCTTCAGGGGGCGATTTCAATAGACATCTCTGCAGGAACCCGCACAGATGTCTCTGAAATCGCTCCCGAAGTCGGACAGAAATGAGAGTTTGAAATCAAACCCGCCTTCAGTGTGAACCTAGGCTAAGGTATAATTTTTGCAGCGACAGGTGTACACTCCTGCGCACTGCCTGTGCAGCTTCAGGGGGAGCCGAGCTCAGTAAGGCTGGATTCACACCTATGCATTTTTAGTGCTTTTTGCATTTTGCAGATTTGCACTACAGTTCATTTAACATGATTTCCTATGGAACACGTTCTGTAGTGCAAATCTGCAAAATGCAAAAAGCAGTAAAAATGCATAGATGTGAATCCAGCCTTAAGCCCAGTACACACGGGCCGAATGTCGGTAAACATTGGCCGGTTAAAAAAAAATGCCCAATATTCGGCCCATGTGTATGCCAGCCGTTCTATCAGAACACCACTGACCATCAGGAAATGCAACGGAAGTGACGTTGCAAAGAAAATTGCTTATTGCGCATGCCCTTAGGGTTGGCACCTCATCCCTTTAACCACTTGCCAACCAGGCCAATTCTGACATTTCTCTCTACGTAAATATCATCTTTTTTTGCTAGAAAATTACATAGAACCCCCAAACATTATATATGTTTTTTTTTTTAGCAGAGACCCTAGAGAATACAATGGCGGTCATTCCAACTTTTTATCTTGCACGGTATTTGCGCAGCAACTTTTCAAACGCATTTTTTTTTTTTTTTTTAAACAGTCTTGTGCTTTAAAAAAAGCAAAACAGTAAAGTTAGCCCAATTTTTTTGCATAATGTGAAAGATGAAGTTACGCCGAGTAAATAGATACCCAACATGTCACAGTTCAAAATTGCACACGCTCGTGGAATGGCGCCAAACTTCGGTACTTAAAAATCCCCATATGCGATGCTTTACATTTTTTTCCTGGTTACATATTTTGAGTTACAGAGGAGGTCTAGGGCTAGAATTATTGCTCTCGCTCTAACGTTCGTGGCGACACCTCACGTGTGGTTTGAACACCACTTTCATATGTGGGCGGGACTTACGTATGCGTTCGCTTCTTCACTTTAACATTTTTTTTTTTTTTTTTATTTAATTTTTTAATTAAAATTAAATTTTAATTTTATTTATTTTATTTTTTTTTATTGTTAATTTTACTTTACATTTTTAGTTTGATACTTTAAAAAAAAATGTGATCACTTTTATTCCTATTACAAGGGATGTAAACATCCCTTGTAATAGGAATATGGCATGATCGGTCCTCTTTACAGTGAGATATGGGGTGAATAAGACCCCACATCTCACCTCTAGGCTGGGAAGCCTGAAATAATAAATAAATAAAATGATCTCGGCTTCCCAGCCGAGGCGGCGCCATTCGTTTGAATGCAGAGGCCGGGCGTGACGTCATAACATCGCGCCTGGCCTCCGGAGATCATAGAGACTCCGGCGGACCAGATGGTAAACATCTGGAGCCGGCGGATCCGTTCTCCGACTCACCGATCGCAGGGGTGAGCCGGTAGAAAGACCGGAGAGCGGCGGGTGATGGGGGAGACACGTCCCCTGACCAGCCGCTATGATTGTTCTTATGGTGTAGGGAATCGCCGGCTGAAAAAGCCGATATCTGAATGATGCCTGTAGCTGCACCCATCATTCAGATATCCCCGCACAAAGCCCAGGCCAGCCGACAGCAAGTGGTTAAACCTGAACACATATGAATTACACAGGTTCTGAGGCTAATTTAATGCAGATAAGGCGCCAAGTGAGTTTAACTACCACCTTAAACAGCCTCAGAACCTGTGTAATTAATATGTGTTCGGTAAGGATGAGCTCCGGCGTGTTCGCACAGCCCACGTGCAGAGCCCGCCAGGAAGTCGGCACTGCACTGTGCTAATCACAGGCAGTAAGACATTTTCCCGATGTGCGGATGCAGAGATCGGGAAATGTCTCACTGCCTGTGATTAGCGCAGCGCTGTGTCGACTTCCTGGCGGGCTCTGCGTGCATATGGAGTGTGCGAACACGCCTGAGCTCATCCTTAGTGTTCGGTTTTAAAGGCATGAGGTGGCAACCCTATATGATGCGCTATGTGTTTCAATAGGTTTACTAATCTGACAAAACACGAAGGCGGAAGCAGACATCTTGTTACACCCAGGTAAGTCTTGAATTTCACACTTATTTTAGCAGTTAACTCACCTTATAGACTATTTCACCACGACTGAGTCGAAAAATGTCCCTCAGTTTGGCGCTGAGCAGTGCGGGGTGTACCAAGATGGCCGTCGCCACCTTCTGAATGCAGGCTTTTCAAATACAACATCCAAACAGTGTCACAGATTTAAAAATACTGTATTTCTGTATATAAGGTGACTTTACTGCTAAAATAGGTGTGAAATTCAAGACTTGCCTGGGTGTAACAAGATGTTCCTTGCTGCCTCCGTGTTCTGTCAGATTAGAAAACCTAAGGAGAGCACAGTGGCCATGTTGGAACGCATGGCACATGCGCGGTAAGCATTCTTTGCTCAGAACTGCCGTTACTTTTTCTGATAGGTAGCGATATTCTGACAGGACACCGGCCTGTTGGATGGCTTCTGACGGACGACCATGCTGGAAAACCAGCAGCTGACCGACTCCCGATTAGGGTTACCACCTCATCCCTTTAAACCCGAACACATATGAATTACACAGGTTCTGAGGCTAATTTAATGCAGATAAGGCACCAAGTGAGTTTAATTACCACCTTAATCAACCACAGAACCTGTACAATTAATGTGTGTTTGGTTTTAAAGGGATGAGGTGGCAAACCTACTCCCGATCAGCATTCTTAGCCTATGGCAGAGCACTGATCGGTGTTCTGGCGGGGTGGCATCCCCCTGTCAGAACAGAACAGCAGTGGAGATCGCTGTACTAACTTTGCATAGTTAGTACAGCGGCTCAGACTGGAGCTGAGTTTTTGTTGTTCAAACCCCTCGGTTGAAGGGGAAAAAAGCTCAATAGTGTGTACCAGGCTTATATGTTCCCAATGATGGTGAAGTTATTGAAGACACACAGGTCTCTGGGGGAAAGTTGTGCTAACAAATACATTCCTGCTGTCCATAGCAAACCAATCAGAATCCTTGTTTTATTTTAAACACCAGCCTGGTGAAATAATAAGTGAACTCCAATTGGTTACTATCAGCAACAATTAATGTAGCTGTCAGCACATCCCTCATACACGGCCCCACAGTACTATCCCCTCAGAAGTAACAACACGTTAGGGATCTAGGTCAGGGGGGAGGAAATGGCGCCAGGCTGTGTTTTGGTCACTACGTACTGTAGGAATTCCCTTACGTCTCAGCGACGTCACGACGCAGGGCGCGCTTCCCCCCCCCCCCAACGTGTCGTGAAAACTACAAATCCCAATACAAGCAGCGCAGCGGGAGGCGGGCCCTATGGGTTTATCGGCCAATGAGCAGAAGGGAGAGTGTTCTGGGCGGTTTTTTGGTTGGCGGAGGGCGGATGAGGTAGTGAGCGGTTGAGAACATAGGAAGAGGATTTCTTGTCGTGGAGGTGGCGGCGGTTGCGGGGAGAGAGCGGGTAATGTGTGTTGTGTTATTGTTTATTCCTATGTGAGTGTTCTGGTATTAGCGGTGTGCTTTGTGGGGATGTCTCCGGGCCTGTGTCCGGCTGGGTGCTGCCTGTAGGTGAGGCACTACAAGTCTAAGCATGGATGAGGGGGAGGGGAAGGTTCTACTATCCTTTACTTCAGCAATATTGTCATACACGGTGGAGGATCGGAGACCACAAGATCCAATCTACGTCCATGTGTGTGACCTAAAGGGGACCCACCACCCAAAATACAACCCCCCCAAATGTGAATTCCACTAAAAGCAGAGGAAAAAGCAAAACAATATTTACATGGTTACCACAAAACTGCCTCTGCAGATAAAAACAAACCGAGCAGCTCTGACTGAAGATGAATAAAGTCCTTACTATAGGTGTAGGCCGTTTACGTACCTCCTCAGGGCTGGAATACTCCCAGGACATTGCTAAGTGAGGCCTAGTCATTACACCTCACCTCCACCATCACAGCAGTGAGCTCTGTCTCTGATTCAAACCCTCTCACATGGTTCTTTCTCCCCCCTGATGTAGTAGCTCTGAGCTCAGCATATGAGAGCTCACTCCTGTGATGGTGGAGGTGAGCAGTGATGACTAGGCCTCACTAAGCTGCATCCTGGGAGTATTCCAGACAGACTTCAGGAGGTATATGAATAGACTACAGCACATACATCAAACACAAGGCCCATGAGCCGAATCCAGCCCCCCCCCCCCCCCCCCCCCCCGTCCTTGTCCCGTGGCCCTCGCACCCAGTTTTGCAGCTGGATCGTGGCAGAACTCCATTCCACCACCTCTGGATCTCACCCTCCACTGTCACTTGTAAACACAGAAGATTTCTGTGTTAACAAGGAACAGCTTTGCTCTCAGTGGCTCCCGGATCTAACGGATCCCTGTACACACAGTGAGGACAGATCGTCAGAATCTGAGAGAGAACGATCTCTGCAAGGCACAGGGAGGTACTAGAGCCAGGCCAGGTAGGAGAGAGAGATGTGAGGAAGCTTTGTTTGGGGGGGGGAGGTGTAGTTGCACAGTGTACATAGCGCACCCCCTGAACCCTGCACTCTGTATTCAGCGCACCCCGTAACAAAAAATAAATAAAAACTGTCTCCAGCTAACAAAGAGGAAAAGAAGAAGATCGGGGGGGGGATCTGGTGATCCTGGGATCCAGTCATCATGTGTGCAGTTCCTGGGATCCAGTCATCAGTAAGGATGAGCTCCGGCGTGTTCGCACACTCCATGTGCAGAGCCCGCCAGGAAGTCGGCGCTGTGCTAATCACAGGCAGTGAGACATTTCCCGATCTCTGCAGCCACACATCGGGTAAATGTCTCACTGCCTGTGATTAGCGCAGCGCCGTGCCGACTTCCTGGCGGGCTCTGCACTTGGAGTATTCGAACACGCCGGAGCTCATCCTTAGTCATCAGGGATCGGCTGGAGGGATCCAGTAGTAAGAGGGGAGGATGTTTCTAGTAATCATAGAGCTGGGACCCAGTAGATCTCTGTGCGCAGTGTTTACCCTGTGCGTAGCGCACCCTCTGAACCCTGTGCGAAGCGCACCCCTGGTACAACCGGCTCTTTGTGGGCAGCCATACTGGTGATGCGGCCCACAATGAAATGGAGCTTGACACACCTGACCTATACCTATAGCAAGGGCATTATTCAACTTTAGTCAGAGCTAGTAAAACGCTATAAGTCGCTGTTTGCCGCCATTACTAGTAAAATTAAAAATTCCAGTATATGTACCATAGTTTGTAGACACAATAACTTTTGCGCGAACCAATTAATATATGCTTAACCACCTAAAGACCAGGCCTCTTTTTCAGACTCAGTGTTTACAAGTTAAAAAACACTTTTTTTGCTAGAAAATTATTTAGAACCCCCAAACATTATACGTTTTCTTTTTCTAACACCCTAGAGAATAAAATGGAGGTCGTTGCAATACTTTTTTTCGCACTGTATTTGCGCAGCGGTCTTACAAGCGCACTTTTTTTTTGGAAAAAATTTACTTTTTTGAATAAAAAAAAATAAGACAACAGTAAAGTTAGACCAATTTTTTTTAATATTGTGAAAGATAATGTTACGCCGAGTAACTTAATACCCAACATGCACGCTTCAAAATTGCGCCTGCTCCTGGAATGGTGTCAAACTTTTACCTTTTAAAAATCTCCATAGGCGACGTTTAAAAAAATTCTACAGGTTGCATGCTTTGAGTTGCAGAGGAGGTCTAGGGCTATAATTATTGCTCTCGCGCTAACGATCGTGGCGATACCTCACGTGTGGTTTGACCACCGTTTTCATATGTGGGCGCTACACACGTATGTGTTCGCTTCTGCGCGCGAGCTCGTCGGGACGGGGCACTTTAAAAAAAAAAAAAATTTTTGTTTTATTTGATTTTATTGATTTTTACACTGTTTAAAAAATAAAAATAAAAAATTTGGGTCACTTTTATTCCTATTACAAGGGATGTAAACATCCCTTGTAATAGAAAAAACCATGACAGGACCTCTTAAATATGAGATCTGGGGTCAAAAAGTCCTCACATCTCATATTTGGAAATGCAAAAAAAAAAAATGTTGTCATTTGAAAAAATGACAACAGAAAAATGTCCCTTTTAATATGTATGGGCGGAAGTGATGTTTTGACGTCGCTTCCGTCCTGCTATGGTATGGAGATGGGTGGGGGCCATCTTAGGCTCACTCGTATCCATAACCGCCGGCTCCAAAGATGGATACCCCTGTCGCCGTGCCAGTAGGAGAGAGGAGCGGGGTAGAAAGAGGAGTAGGTGAGAGGAGTGGGGCCTCACGCATGTGCAGTAGGGTTCCCGGCATGAAGCCATAAGGCTATGCTGCCGGGTTCCCTCACCCGCAATGGCGGCGGCAGAAACCAACAGCTGATGGAAACATCAACTGAGGTGCCAACATCGCTGGACTCCAGGACAGGTAAGTGTCCGATTATTAAAAGCCAGCAGCTGCAGTATATGTAGCTGCTGGCTTTTAATTGTTCTTTTGGTGGGGACCTCTGCTTTAATTGTCAAAAAACATGTAGCAGAATACATATTGGTCTAAATTTTTGAAGAAATGGTGTGGGTTTTCTTTTTTTTTTCTTTTTTTTTTAAATAAAAACCGCAGAGGTGATGAAATACCACCAAAAGAAAGCTCTATTTGTGGGGAAAAAAAAAAATTTATTTGGGTACAGCATCTCACGACCGCGCAGTTGTAAGTTAAAGTAACTCAGTGCTGTATTGCAATAAATGGCCTGGTCATGAAGGGGGGTAAATCTTTGTTGGTCAAGTGGTTTTTGTAGAGCAAGAGGCAAATCTTTTTTGGATCGAGTAAGTGGGGGGGTTAGACTATGTTTGCATCATACAGGTGTGTCAGAGCAGGGAAATCGTACCAACACCAGCAGATGACATGACCCCCCAAATCATCGTGGACTGTGGAAAATGTTGCACTTCATTTGGAAATCGAGGTCCCAGAGTCTGGAGGAGGAGTGGAGAGGCGCGGAATGCAAGCTGCATGAGGTCCAGTGTGAAGTTTCCACAGTCAGCAATGATGGGTCTCAAACTGGAGGCCCTCCAGCTGTTGCGAAACTACAAGTCCCATGAGGCATTGCAAGACTGACAGTTACAAGCATGGCTCCCACAGGCAGAGGCATGATGGGACTTGTAGTTTCACAACAGCTGGAGGGCCACCAGTTTGAGACCTCTGAGGGAGTCATGTCATCTGCTGGTGTTGTTCCACTGTGTTTTATCAAGTCCAAAGTCAGCACAGCCCTCTACCAGGAAATTCTAGAGCACTTCATGCTTCCCTCTGCTGATCAGCTTTATGGAGATGCTGATTTCATGTTCCAGCAGGACTTGGCACCTGTCCACTGCCAAAAGTACCAATACCTGGTTTAACCACTTCAGCCCCGGAAGGATTTACCCCCTTCCTGACCAGAGCACTTTTTACAATTTGGCACTGCGTCGCTTTAACTGCTAATTGCGCGGTCATGCAATGCTCTACCCAAACGAAATTTGCGTCCTTTTCTTCCCACAAATAGAGCTTTCTTTTGATGGTATTTGATCACCTCTGCCGTTTTTATTTTTTGCGCTATAAACGGAAAAAGACTGAAAATTTTGAAAAAAAATGATATTTTCTACTTTTTGTTATAAAAAAAATCCAATAAACTAAATTTTAGTCATACATTTAGGCCAAAATGTATTCGGCCACATGTCTTTGGTAAAAAAAATGTCAATAAGCGTATATTTATTGGTTTGCGCAAAAGTTATAGCGTCTACAAACTAGGGTACATTTTCTGTAATTTACACAGCTTTTAGTTTATGACTGCCTATGTCATTTCTTGAGGTGCTAAAATGGCAGGGCAGTACAAACCCCCCCCAAATGACCCCATTTTGGAAAGTAGACACCCCAAGGAAATTGCTGAGAGGCATGTTGAGCCCATTGAATATTTATTTTTTTTGTCCCAAGTGATTGAATAATGACAAAAAAAAAAAAAAAAAAAAAAAATTTACAAAAAGTTGTCACTAAATGATATATTGCTCACACAGGCCATGGGCATATGTGGAATTGCACCCCAAAATACATTCAGCTGCTTATCCTGAGTACGGGGATACCACATGTGTGGCACTTTTTGGGAGCCTAGCCGCGTACGGGGCCCCGAAAACCCAGCACCACCTTCAGGATTTCTAAGGGCATACATTTTTGATTTCACTCCTCACTACCTATCACAGTTTTGAAGGCCATAAAATGCCAAGATGGCACAACCCCCCCCCCAAATGACCCCATTTTGGAAAGTAGACACCCCAAGCTATTTGCTGAGAGGCATGGTGAGTATTTTGCAGCTCTCATTTGTTTTTGAAAATGAAGAAAGACCAGAAAAAAAATTTTTTTTTTTTCTTTTTTCAATTTTCAAAACCTTGTGACAAAAAGTGAGGTCTGCAAAATACTCACTATACCTCTCAGCAAATAGCTTGGGGTGTCTACTTTCCAAAATTGGGTCATTTGGGGGGGTTTTGTGCCACCTGGGCTTTCCATGGCCTCCGAAACTGTGATAGGCAGTGAAGAGTGAAATCAAAAATTTACGGCCTTAGAAAGCCTGAAGGCGGTTCTTGGTTTTCGGGGTCCCGTACGCGGCTAGGCTCCCAAAAAGTCCAACACATGTGGTATCCCCGTACTCAGGAGAAGCAACAGAATTTATTTTGGGGTGTAATTTCACAAATCCCCATGGCATGTTTGAGCAATATAACATTTAGTGACAACTTTGTGCAAAAAAAAAAAAAAAAAAATTTGTCTCTTTCCCGCAACTAGTGTCACAATATAAAATATTCCATGGACTCGACATGCCTCTCAGCAAATAGCTTGGGGTGTCTACTTTCCAAAATGGGGTCATTTGGGGGGGTTTGAACTGTCCTGGCATTTTATGCACAACATTTAGAAGCTTATGTCACACATCACCCACTCTTCTAACCACTTGAAGACAAAGCCCTTTCTGACACTTTTTGATTACATGAAAAAATTATTTTTTTTTGCAAGAAAATTACTTTGAACCCTCAAACATTATATATTATTTTAAAGCAAATGCCCTACAGATTAAAATGGTGGGTGTTTCATTTTTTTTTTTCACACAGTAATTGCGCAGCGATTTTTCAAACGCATTTTTTGTGGAAAAAACACACTTTTTTAAATTTTAATGCACTAAAACACACTATATTGCCCAAATGTTTGATGAAATAAAAAAGATGATCTTAGGCCGAGTACATGGATACCAAACATGACATGCTTTACAATTGCGCACAAACGTGCAGTGGCAACAAAATTAATACATTTTTAAAAGCCTTTAAAAGCCTTTACAGGTTACCACTTAAGATTTACAGAGGAGGTCTACTGCTAAAATTACTGCCCTCGATCTGACCTTCGCGGTGATATCTCACATGCATGGTGCAATTGCTGTTTACATTTGACGCCAGACCGACGCTTGCGTTCGCCTTAGCTCGAGAGCAGGGGGGACAGGGGTGCTTTTTTTTTTTTTTTTTTTTTTTTTTTTCTTTATTATTTTTTTGCTTTTTTATCTTATTTTTAAACTGTTCCTTTCATATTTTTTTTTAAATAATTTTTATTGTTATCTCAGGGAATGTAAATATCCCCTATGATAGCAATAGGTAGTGACAGGTACTCTTTTTTGAAAAAATTGGGGTCTATTAGACCCTAGATTTCTCCTCTGCCCTCAAAGCATCTGACCACACCAAGATCGGTGTGATAAAATGCTTTCCCAATTTCCCAATGGCGCTGTTTACATCCGGCGAAATCTAAGTCCTAAAATGCTCGTAGCTTCTGGTTTCTTAGGCCATAGAGATGTTTGGAGCCACTCTGGTCTCTGATCAGCTCTATGGTCAGCTGGCTGAATCACCGGCTGCATTCTCAGGTTCCCTGTTGAGACAGGAGAGCCAGAGAAAAACACGGAAGACGGTGGGGGGGGGGGGGGGGCATTCCCTCCCACTGCTTGTAAAAGCAATCTAGAGGCTAATTAGCCACTAGGATTGCTTTTACATGAAAGCCGACCGCTGGCTGAAAAGAATGATACCAAGATGATACCTAAACCTGCAGGCATCATTCTGGTATAACCACTCAAAGTCGTGAATGGCGTACCTGAAGACAAAAAAATGGTTAACAATAAAGCACAGTAAACGGTAAAGTATAAAAAATTGCATACCTGAAAAGCAAACATGATAAAACATAATAACAATAAAACATTGCAGAATAGAATACAGTAAAAAAGAGCAGAACACCAGAGAGAGAATAGAGAGAGAACAATAAAACGACAACTATTTTTTTTTATTTTTGTTTGTGTTTTTTTTTTTTTTTTTACCCTTTTTTTTTATAACTGTAACCGGTTCCAGGTTCGGGTCTCTCAAAATGCGATGGCATCTTGGGAGACCCTGTGAAAGTGTGCCTAGTCTGTGCAATGCTGTACCCTACGCTAATACTCAACTAGTGTATGGTAGCGTTCAAAACATTCACCAATGCAAAGACCAGGATTATCAGGACAGGAGGGACAATAATAGCGGGTGTCACGTCTATATACGCTCTTGCTGCAGACACATCTTTTTTGAGGGGGCTTCGTTGGGTAGGGGTACTCGGGAGGACATAAAGAAAATGCCTCTCATGCAGCCGACTGCATTTGGTTGGGGATGTGAATGGGGGAAATACGGGCGCTGCAGAAGTGGTGGGTTCCCAATTAGGATTGGCGAATGCAGCAGGAAGGGCATTATGGGCACGACGGGCCTGTGTTTGTCTTTTTGGTGGCAGCGGGACACTACTTGTGCTTGCCACCTCACCAGCTTGAACTGCACTTATGGGACTCGCCACGTCACCAAGTGTTACTGCAGTGCTGGTATGACTACGACCGGGGTGTACTAGGCCGCTGGTGCTTGCCAGTTCACCAAAACGCTACAAAAAAAAGTGACAGTGATCGATCGATACTGCACTTGGGTGGGCTGGGCTGGGCCGGGCGGAGGGGCAAAACACAGGTGCTAGCAGGTATCTGGGCTGATCCCACTAACACTGCGTTTTTGGGAACCCTAAACTGCTGGGGACGCTAGTATAGATCTGATCGGATCAGATATTGATCCGATCAGATACTATACCACTAAGGGAGGTGTACGGTGCGTGCGTGGGTGTTAGTGGTACTGGCGCTAAACTGACGCTGCTTGGGGCTGGTGCTTGCCAGTTCACCAAAATGCTACCAAAAAAACTGTTAGCGATCGCAGGGATCAGGCCTGACTCTGCGAACGCTGCAGTTATGCGTTTAGTGTTTTGTAAGTGACAGTGATCGATCGATACTGCACTTGGGTGGGCTGGGCGGAGGGGCAAAACGCAGGTGCTAGCAGGTATCTGGGCTGATCCCGCTAACACTGCGTTTTTGGGAACCCTAAACTGCTGGGGACGCTAGTATAGATCTGATCGGATCAGATATTGATGTGTTCAGATACTATACCACTAAGGGAGGTGTACGGTGCGTGTACGGTGCGTGCGTGGGTGTTCGCGGTACTGGCGCTAATCTGACGCTGCCTGGGGCGACGCATATCACCGCCGGGCGATCAGGGGGCTAAACCTTTATTCGGTAATAAACGGCGGGTGCCCTGACACTAAAAAAAATAAACGAACTAACCAGCGTCACCCGTAACAGTTATACGGTGATCAGTGGTGAAAGGGTTAACTAGGGGGCCATCAAGGGGTTAAAACATTTATTCGGTAGTATATGGGGGTCCCTGTCGCTATAAAACGCTGACAGCGAACCTAAATATTTACGTTCCTAACTAGCGTCACCAGCGACACTAATACAGCGATCAGAAAAATGATCGCTTAGCGACACTGGTGACAGGGGGTGATCAAGGGGTTAAAACTTTATTAGGGGGGGGTTAGGGGGGTACCCTAGACCTACAGGTGGCTAATACTAACTGTCCTACCACTGCTAACTGTCACAAACTGACACTATGCAGTAATCAGGAAAAAAACAAAACAAAAAAACCTGCTTGGTGTCAGTTTGTGACAGGGGGGGGGGGGATCGGGGGGCGATCGGGGGGGGATCGGGGGTGTTTAGTGTGCCTGGCATGTTCTACTGTGTTGTGTGTGTGTTGGTGCACTTACATGTCTTCTCTCCTCGGTGCTGGAACGGAAACTGGCCAGCCGAGGAGAGATGACATCACATCCTCTGCCTCTGTGTACTATACAGAGGCAGGGGATGTTTCTCATTGGCTGGGAGCGATCGCGAGGGGGGGGCCACGATCGGATGGTCTCCCCCTCGTCTCTCAACTCTCCCAGCCAAACGCCGACCGCCGATGGCACCGGGGGGGGGTCCGATCGGACCCCCCGCCCGCGGGAAGGCAATCACGTACCAGGTACGTGATTTTGCCTGCCCGTGCCGCTCTGCTCACGTATATATGCGTGAGGCGGTCGGCAAGTGGTTAATGATCATAACATCACTGTGCTTGATTGGCCAGCAAACTCACCTGACCTAAACCCAATAGAGATTTGTGCACTGGTCCAAATCATTTAGTGGAGGAGGGGGGATTATGGTGTGGGATTGTTTTTCGGGACTTGGCCTGTGGCATCAACATACAATTTCATTCTCCCATCTTTGTGGGAACAGTTTGGGGATGGCCCCTTCCTGTTCCAACATGACTGCGCACCAGTGCACAAAGCAAGGTCCATATAGACATGGATGAGCAAGTTTGGGGTGGAGGAACTTGACTTGCCTGCACAGAGTCCTGACCTCAAACTGTTGGAACACCTTTTGGGATGAATTTGAGCGAAGACTGCAAGCCAGGCCTTCTCGTCCAACATCAGCGCCTGACCTCACAAATGCGCTTTGGGAAGAATGGTCCAACATTCCCATAGACACACTCCTAAACCTTGTGGACAGTCTTCCCAGAAGAGTTGAAGCTGTTATAGCTGCAAAGGGCGGGCCAACTCAGTAATTAAACCCTACGGACTAAGACTGAGATGCCATTAAAGTTCATGTGCGTGTAAAGGCAGGTGTCCCAATTAGGGCTAGGGGAAAAAATCGATTTGAATCGAGTTGAGAGGTCAAATCGATTCAAATTTTCAGCAAATCTATTTTTTTTAGATTTTTTTTTTTTTTTTTTTTTTTTTTCACCAGGACCAGCGTGAGGCTGGATGCCGCGGACTAGGCCGAAGCTGCGGCCTCGCCTAAAAACTCCCGCCCGCAGCTCCTCAGGACCGGTGTGGTGTCCATCAAAAAAGAAAAAAAAAAAAAAACTGATTTCGAATCGTGAATCGAGTTTGTTTTTTTTTTTTTGTTTTTTTGTTTTTTTTTTTTTGGAGAAAATCGCCCAGCTCTAGTCACAATACTTTTGACAATATAGTGTAGATCTTTAAATCACTAGAGCTGTATTTTTCATCCAATTTTTTGATTGTGTGGACTTGGCTTTGGTCAAAGTTTTTTTTTTTTTTTCAAAAACAGAACAAAAAAATAAGGGGGGGGGGGGGGGTTGTGGACTCAATGGAGCACTTGTGCCGCGTACACCCAATCGGAATTTCCGTCAGAAAATACTTGGATGGTTTTTCCAACGGAATTCCTCAAGCTTGCCTTGCATGCACACGGTCACACAAAAGTTCTCTGAACTTTCGACCATCAAGAACGCAGTGACATACAACACTACGACAAGCCGAGAATATGAAGTTCAATGCTTCCGAGCATGCGTGATTTTTTGCGCGTCCGAATTGCATACAGACGAACTCACTTTCGCATAGGAACTTTTCCCGACCGAAAAATATGAACCTGCTCTCAATCTTTTGCTGGCTGGAATTCCGGCAGCAAAAGTCCGATGGAGCATACACACGGTCGCATTTTCCGACAAAAAGCTCTCATCAGAGTTTTGCTGGTGGCATTTCCGATCGTGTGTACGCAGCATTAGTCCTTTTTTTGCTGTCCTTCTTCTTCTGTTTCTACACCAGCACGATTCTGAGGTAGGGCATTGAGCGGTGTGTAATACCTGTACCTTATGATCACACATTTCCGCAGAAAGAATTGTTCTTGACGCTCATAGCAGCCAATCAGATTCTCCCTTTCATGTTTGTAAATGAATGGATGGGAAAATGAATATGGGAATCTGGTTGCAATGGGGCGAAGTTCTGCACTTTTTATCAGGAGTCTTCCATGCTTGCATGTATCAGAGCTTCATCCCAGTCCTGGCCATAAATAGAGGAGCTAGCTATGCATAGAGTCAGGAGTTATTTTTGTCTCCCAGCTGCTGTCCTGTGTGTCAATGAGTGGGGAGGGGGTGCAGCCTGACCAGCCCACTGAACTCCTTCTGTATTGATCATCCTCCAAATCTTTTGTGTTCACTGCTGCCTTCTGTCCTTCATCTTTCTGTATGGAACAATTTTTGTGTATATCTTGTTATAAGATGATCCTTGGAACTTAATATTCCCTGTCTGCCTTTCAGATATCCTTTGTGGAGTGGTCACATCATGGCTTCCATAACTATGGGTAAGACACATTTATTAGTATTTTCTGTTCTTGTTTAGTTACTGGCTATTGCTACAATTCCAGCATTGCACCTATTATGATATTCAATGGGGGAGATGTAGATGAAGTGATGATGATCAATATGACAACCAGAAGTAAACAGTGGTGCCCTTCATATTTCTCTCAGCACAGGTTTCCTTTAAACTGCTTAGTACCGTGATATGGGCTGCTCAATGTGCAACTTTTGACTCTCTTGCATTGGAGTGGACATGTCAGAATAGCCCCTTCCTGCTAGGGGGAGCTACACACTAACATAGATTGCAGATTGGTAGCCCCCAAGTTTCCTGGCTCCTAGGTATTGTGGAAGATAACAAAATCTACAAGCAGGCACTACCAATTATTTTAGTTTGCCAACCTTTATTCTACTTGGGCGCCAGTCCTATTTTTGAAAACGTTAACTGCATTGCATTAGGAGTCCTGCTTGCTGCATTTTTCATACATTTTCCATCAAAACGCGATTTGGCGTTCAATGGTAACACATATAAAACACGTCTGCAATGTGCATTCAACACACATATTTGAACAAGGCCTAAAAGTTCACTTTAAAGTGGTTTCTATCTTTTCAGCCACCTCAGAGTGGATCAGCTTCTTCAAGGATGCCGGCATTCCCGCAGGACCTGCTGTCAATTATGCTGTGACATTTGTGGACAACAGGTGAGAAGATATTACTAGGCAGCAATGTGGGTAAACAAAGCATTAGAAGTAGTGAGAAGAGCCAGCTGTTCCACCTCATTGTCCAGCTTACTCATTCTTTGAGTCAACATCCTTCTACTCAAAGTGAAAATCTAGTTTTAAAGTGGAACATGTATAATATGCCAGGCATATCAAACTTTTTTTGGGGGGGGGGGGGGGGGGGGCTCTGCAGCCCTCCCATGTCTAGCATGTAACCCCCAACCTGTTTAATATTCTTGTTTGGATGGGACCCCAGGCTGAACTTGCTTAAGTTTGCAGCTGGATACTTTAGAAAAAAATTCTGGTACTTTTTAATATGAATAGAATCATATTACCTGGACTTGAAGTGACCCTAAACAATATTTTTTTTTTTCTCTCCAAAAATAGTCCTTACACCTACTACTTAAAGCAGAGCAAGACCCAAAAGGGGAAGCTCCACTTGTTCACATCCACTTTGCATCGGCGCAATATGTCACCAGATATGCCCACCAGACACAGCCGATGACTGATCAGTGTGTCAGCTTGCTGCCGGTACCATGTGACCGCTGTAATCAATCACAGATCACAGCAGATCACATGACCGTTGTAAACAATGGATTGCTTCCTTTCATGCCATCCATTGTGTTGCTAGCTGTGATTGGTCAATGTGATCACCTGGTACAGACAGGGCCAATCACAGGACATCACTATCATTGTGATTTTTTTTCTATATCTATTATAAATCTTGTTCTTTCTGCCTGGAATGGAAACTTGAGAACGTCCATGGCAACCAAAAAGCGTCCCTCAAAAGCGGTTTTAGACCAGCTAGAAAACGGCAATAGTGATTTAGAATAACTTGCAGAATTGAGCGATAGTGATTCATGGGGACATTTGTCATTAGACACAAAGTGACGACAGTTACGATTCTGCGACTGAGCAAAATTTCAGTGTTTTTTGATTTGATTACATTATTGAATAAAATGTGTTATTATTATTTTTTATAGTTATTTATTATATTATAATTTATGATTTCGTGTTTCAAACTTTATCAATCCCGGGGTGTCTACTAAACTCGTGGACAGATTTAAGTGAGTTATTCCTAAGAATTACAGGCCTACAATATAAAACAAGTTTTAATGCAAAACATTGAATGTTTTGAAAACAATGTACCGCTTTGACATTCAAAAATCAGATATAATCATACCGCCAGGGAGGTTAATTGATTAGTTGTTTTGGCCCTAGTATTTGCAAAATTTTATAGCAGAAACGGAAAAATAAACTCGGGGGTTGTTTTTTTTTTTTCAATTAAATGCCACCCTAAGAAAGCTCTAGCTGAGTGAACAAACTTCTAAAAATGTAGTTTGTGTATAGTGTTACATGACAGCGCAATTTTCATTCAAAATGTGATAGTGCTGAAAATTGGACTGGGCAGGAAGAGGGTAAAAGTGCCCTGTATTGAAGTGGTGAATGGTCCTGTGATCTATTTTTCATTTAACTACTCTTATATTTTTCACATAAATTTCTTCTCATTGCATTAAACTGTATCACTATCTTTGCTGTGAAGAGATGTACCGTGGGTATCATTGCGTTCAAACAAAGTAACGCTAATCCCATTCGCTCTGCCCAGTTTGCAACTAACTAGTTCAAAACCCCAAATAGATTACCAATGTTTGCGTTGTTAATATAATTGGAACTTTGGTCAAAAACTTCTTTTTTTTTTTTTTGGCTAGAGTAGAGGAAGAATGGAAACCTCTGTCAGGTTTTATTGCTGTTGGTGTCTTTTTAGGGAGATTTCCCATCACCTCATGTCCCATGACATTACCAGAACAGAAATATACACAAAGTAGTAACAGTTAGCAGGAAAACCTGACTGAGGTTTGAGCCTTTCTCTGCTCTAAAATAAAATGAGTGTATGTGTGGATTGGCATTAGTGTCTAGCTGGAAGCAGCACCTCAGGACGGAGTTGAAGCTAATGGGATGCCAATGGGAAAGGAAGGGGCATGCTATCATTCAGACAGGGCTAAGATGTGTAGAGTTGTGAAATGCATTTTTTTTTAATTTTTATTATTTTTTTTTTTTTTTTAATCATAGGATCAGCAAGAACATGCTTTTGGATTTGAACAAGGAGATCATGAATGAGTTGGGCATTACAGTGGTGGGTGATGTGATTGCCATACTGAAACATGCAAAGGTAGTTCATCAACAGGTAATTGAAAATGTGCTTCAGTTTTGACCTCCTATTAAGCACTAGCTGACCGTGAAGTCAACCATAGCTAAGTGTGTGTGTTTTTTTTTTTTTTTTCTTTTTTTTTTCTTCTTTTGATGAGAACTATCCCCTTATTACCATTTGAATCCAGATTAGCAGTTATCACTTTGACTAACTGCTTGAGAAACCAGTTTTTCAACTTTTTTTTCATGACAGTCCATAGCAACCAGTCACATTGTCGTCTTTGTTAAGTTGCAGGGCAAAACAGGCAACTTTTGCCTTCATGTAACCATTTTTTTGTCAAGTTAATTTTATAAGTGAAGATGTATACAGTATTAGATGACAACACTATAGCTTTCCTGTACTCGGGGCACACAATAAAAAACAGGAGCTAGTCCAACTTGTACAAATGCCAGAATTTATTTCCAATATATATTTTGTTTACCTATTTTTAGTTTGCATAAATTGGTAACAATGTTTAAATCCTCCTTCCCCTTTTTTTATGCAGCACTGCGCTATTGTTTTGTTGAAAGACATGCAGTGAGTGATAAATGGGGTGGAGTGTTGATACAGACAGGGTTAAGCCTTAAAACTGTCTTTGTCATTGCAGCTGAGTCACTCAAAAGCATAAAGTAGAGGCCTGGGTTTTTTTTTTTTTTTTGTTTTGTTTTTTTTTTTTCCAGGGACACTCGAGAAGTGAACATAAGCCATAACCTGACTGAAGTACCTGCAGAGAAAGGGCTATTTTGGCTTGTGCACATGGATTCATTTGGGTGCACAGTGATAGAATCCAGTGTGTTTCTATGCCCATTAGTCTACAGGTGTTGTGTACAGCCATGGCCAGCAGCCTGTAGAATCAGAGCCCATTCACACAGGGGCAACTTTGGATCCGACTTCAAGTCGCCCCAAGTCGCCCCTAGTCGCCTCAAGTCGCGCTACATGAAAAAATCAATGTAAATGAATGGATCTGTCTTAATGCACACTACTGCAGTCGCTCCGACTTCAGAAAAGGTTCCTGTACTACTTCAATCCGACTTGAAGGCAACTTGTACCCATTGATTTCAATGGAAGTTGCCTCCAAGTCTGATCACTGTTCATACTGAGGCAACTTTACAGGAAGCAGAAAGGAAACAGTAATTTACTCCACTAAACAGCCAGCCCCCTCCTTCTCACACACAGCTGATAAGCTCTGATTGGCCACTTGTAAAGTTCCCTGTCCTGGAGGCGACTTCAAGTTGTGTTGTAAGTTGCTCCAAGTCGTGCTGTGATTCATACTCAAGTCGTGTCCAAGTTGCCTCCGAAAGTCGCGCTGGAAGTCGTGTTGCCCCTGTGTGAATGGGCTCTCAATGTCAGGAAGTCAGACACCACAGCTGTATGTTCTAAGGAAGTGCCAACTATAGCAAAACATAATAGTACCTATGTCCTAACAAATATATAGAAAGAACAATGGACTGAGGCTGGTATGGACTTTCATGGTACTGTACAAAGGCTTAACATACACAAGATGAATATAAAAATAAAATGTATTTCAAAAATACATTAAAACATACATATGTATAAAAGACACAACCAGACGTGTCCTAAACATTAAGCTCTATATATTCACAGATGGGATGACCTTTGGAAGATAAACATTGTCAACTTAGCATGTACCATCTGTGTATTGGGCGGTCGACATGTTTCGCGGGAAGACCACCGCTTTTTATATAGTATTCTAGAGCAAACACCTTATAAATTCTATAAATAGAGAATAGCAAGGAAAGAGTTAATTGATTACAACATTTGTAGAAATTACGGATAATTTGAGATGAACGAGTATAGTAATATCCCCTGGATGCTGTCTTACCCAGGACGAGATCAAATGCGTGGGCCCAAAAAGTACAGGTCAGTCCTTCTTTTTTTTTTTTTTTTGGGCCCACCATCAAGGGGATACTACTATACTCGTTCATCTCATGTTATCCGTAATTTCTACAAATGTAATCAACTTTTTCTTCTCTTACTATTCTCTATTTATAGAATTTAAAAGGTGTTGTTTGCTCTATATACTATATTATGTTCATGTTATGCTCCTGAAGAAGTGGTGGTCTTCCAGCGAAACATGTCGAGCACCCAATACACAGATGGTATATGTTAAGTTGACAATTGTTATCTTCCAAGGTCATCCCGTCTGTAAATATATAGTGCTTAATGTTTAGGACACTTTTGGTTGTGTCTTTTTATACATAGCTTTTATTTCAACAATATATTAAAACATATTTTCATCTTGTGTATAGTTAAGCCTTTGTACAGTACCATGAAAGTCCATACTAGCATCAGTCCATTGTTCTTTCTACACCACAGCTGTATGCCTGTAATGGCACATCTGAGTGGTTACCGCATACAGGGATGGGTGAGTGGCCCTGGAAGAAGACAGTTCGCTAGTCGGATGTGTGGTTACAGCTGTGCAGCTGACAACCTGACATTGATTTGAATAGGCTGCTTGTTATGCCTTTGGACTCCTGCGTGCGGAATAATGCTATATTCTGGTGCTGTATGGCCCAAATGCACCTGTTTTTATATGAGCCCTTACTGTATTCCTCCCCCCGTGACTAGGATGAATCTTCCAACTAAAATGTACTCTGTAGAAACCTCTAGCGGAGACTGTTTTTTTTTGGGGGGGGGGGGGGGTCTGGAGTTCAGCGTCTATGTGAACATGGGCTTTCCTCATACAGGTTCACTTTAATGAGGGTCCCACCAACTGCACATGTTTACCCCCCCCCCCATTACTCTATTCAGCCATTCAAAGCAAGGGAAAATTAGTAATGTGGCCGCAACTTGGAGATTACCCGGGTTTGAGATCTCTCCCTGCCCCCGTGTGACTGCACTGGGTGCCTGAACAATCAATTATCAGGCACCAGCATTCGAACTTGGGAGGGGAGAGTGTTACATACTCCTCCATACCTAGAACTGGTTGCTGAAAGCATGCAGTGGATGGAGAGCAAATGGAAAGAGTGTTCTGCTGGTGGGGCACGCATTTTTTGCTTGGGCAAAATACAGGTTTTCGTTAAATGGCTAACCTGACTTCATATGTGTGATGGGTTGTCTGTGACAAAATAGGTGTAATGGCAAAAATAACGGGAATTGCAGCATGCAAGGAAAGCTATTCGTTGGATTTGTTTAGCTAACTTTATTTTTATTTTGTGCTTCCTATAGGATATTTGTAAAGCTGTGACTGAGCCTTCTAACCAGGCCAGCATGCAGAATGAACTACGGAGGAATGCTAATAGCCGTAAGTAACTTTAAACACTGTTTAATTGTAAAATTATGTTAATTGAAGTGAGCTATACAGTATATAGCTGTAAGGATTTTATCAAACGTCTTTGCAGATTCATACTTTTCTTTGTTTTTAAGAAATTGCAGTTTCTTTTGCAATCTCTCATTGAAACTGATTTCTGAAAAGGGGGGGGGGGGGGGGACTTCATTATACCCACCTAATATAATCTGCATCCTTTTTAGAAGTGGATTGGCCTTGAAGAGCATTGGCCAAACAGTTGCACGGTATTGCTTGAGATTTAACTTCAGTGCAGACATCTGAGAATATATACTGTATATATTATATAATTTTTTTAAACAGACTACCTATGTAAAAAAAAAAAAGGCACTACAATCCCCCCCCCCCCCCCCCCCCCCAATATGTAGTTTTGTCCTACAGAACTAGTGAATATTCAGGAATGATCTGCTTCATGTTTTAAATATGCGAAAGGTGCTACATTATTATTTATCATATCTGCACCTAACTGATGCTAATGTACTTGAAGTATTCTTCTAGAAAAGCAGCTTTAGATTTTTTTTGTAATATGTTATTTTTTATTTTTATTTTTTTTTTTTTTTTTTTTTTTTTTAGCAGCCACAAGAATGATTGCAAACAGTCTAAGTCGAGACTCTCCTCCATCCACCCCTGTCCGCAGACCTGAAACAAGCACATCTAAGATCTCTGTTACAGTCTCCAACAAAGTGGCTCTGAAGAACGCACAGTCAGGTAGTTTGAGTTTAATTCAGGCAAACAAACTATTTAAAGTAATTGTAAAGGCTTGTTTAACCGGTTCAATACCGGGCATTTTCACCCCCTTCCTTCCCAGACCAATTTTTAGTTTTCAGCGCTGTCGCACTTTAAACGACAATTGCGCGGTCGTGCGACGTTGTACCCAAACAAAATTGACGTCCTTTTTTCCCCCACAAATAGAGCTTTCTTTTGGTTGTATTTGATCACCTCTGCCGTTTTTTATTTTTTGCGCTATAAACAAAAGAAGAGGGACAATTTTGAAAAAAAACACTATTTTTTACTTTTTGCTATAATAAATATCCCAATTTAAAAAAAAACAAATTTTTTCCTCAGTTTCGGCCGATACGTATTCTTTTACATATTTTTGGTAAAATTGCAATAAGCGTATATTAATTGGTTTGCGCAAAAGTTATAGCGTCTATAAAATACGGGATAGATTTATGGCATTTTTTTAAAAAAAAATTATTTATTTTTTTTTTACTAGTAATAGTGGCGATCGCAATTTTTTTTCGTGACTGCGACATTATGGCGGACACATCGGACACTTTTGACTCATTTTTGGGACCATTCACATTTATACAGCGATCAATGCTATAAAATTGCATTGATTACTGTGTAAATGTGACAGGCAGTGAAGGGGTTAACCACTAGGGGGCGGGGAGGGGTTAAATGTGTTTCCTAGGGAATGCTTCTAACTGTAGGGGGAGGGGACACACAAGGGGAGGAGACCGATCAGTGTTCCTCTGTTCTGGGAACACAGATCGCTCTCCTCTGAGCTGACAGGACGTGTATCTCTGTGTTTACACACAGAGATCCACGGTCTGGCCCGGTTAACGTGCAATCGCGGGTGCCCGGCGGACATCGCGTCCGCCGGGCACACGCACCGGGTCCCGAGCAACGCTGCGCGCGCCCCCTAGGCGGCCGGGAACCTGAGGCTGTCATATGACGTCCACCCAGGATGGGAGATCCCATCTGTGGATGTCATTTGACTATAGGCGGGTAGGGAAGTGGTTAACAAAAAAAAATGTCATACTTCCCTCCTCTGTGCAGTCGTTTTGCACAGAGCAGCCCAAATCCTCTTCTCGGGTCCCTCTTTGCTGCTCCTGACCCCTCCCTCCTGTCGAGTGCCCCCACAATCAGCAGCTTCCTATGGGGGCACTGGAGCCAAGTCACAGCTCCATGTGTCCGTTCAAACTCGCTCAAACTCTCTCCTGATTGGCTGATTGACTTTGACAGCTGCGGGAGCCAATGGTGCCACTGCTGTGTCTCAGCCAATCAGGAGGAGTGTCCCGGACGGCATTTGTGGACATCGCTGGAGAGAGATGGGGCTCAGGTAAGTAATTGGGGTGCTGGGGAGGCTGCTACACACACAATTTTTTACTAATGCATTAAGATAAAAAATCTTTTCTGCCTTTTACATCTCCTTTAAGAATTATTGCCTAGTTATAGGACATTTTTGACTTTTTTTTTGTTCTGTGGCCACCCTCTCTCTGTAGCTGTGTCTTCACCTCCAACGGACACTGCAGAGGTTCCAGTAAAACGTCGCAAGGTGACAGCCGAGATCGAAGGGAAATATGTCATTAATATGCCGAAGGGGACCACGCCTCGGACAAAGAAAATTCTGGAAGAACAGGCAGCTAAAAGTGAGTTTTTATGGTGCCAGTTCATCAAACTGTTTACTGAATGAGATGTCCAATCTTGAGAGTTATTTTGTAATAGTTGTGAAGAGGGGAAATGAGGCTGCAAAACAAATCTTCTTTAATTGGCATATTTTGTGAACTGGCGTTACCAGTTTTTCCTCTTCTATAACTGGAATGCAGGAAAATTATAGGATATTTAAAAGAGAAGTTCAGGGATCTGGGGAAAAAAACATTCCTACTCACCTAGGTGGATGCAGCATCAGTTCCACGCTGCCTCTTAAGACTGAGAACTGAGTGACCAAAGACCGCTGATCTCTCGTTTCACAGTCTTCAGTGAACAGGGAGATCAGTCACCTGCTTTCTGCTCTGCCCCTCAACTCACGTGCTCACTGGAGGGCCAGGCTGTGTAGAGGACCGGAGCAGCTGCTCCCAGTGGTTCGCTGAGAGGTTGAATCGGCTGCTGGTCAAGGCATGTGGGTGGATCCCGACATTAAAGTCTGGATGGATCTGGAGCCTGGGACTGACTGAGTGATGTCAATAAATTTTATATTGTAATACACATCAGTTCTAGCTGTTTTGTGAAAACAAGTTTCCCTTTATTTTTTGAACATGCTATAGGTTTAACCAGAACGTCAGTCTTTGACAGACTGGGAGCAGAGAGCAATGTGGACACAACAACCGTAACAAAGGTGAGTAGAAAGTGCTTTTGGGGGCAGTTACTTTTTGATTGTGCTCTTGTATTCATTGCTTACCTTCTGCTTTTACAGCCCACTGGAGTCTTTAGCCGTTTGGGTGATTCAATTGGTGAAGATCATTCACCAGAGAGCGATGAAGAGGGCAGTGTTCTGCAGTATGCTGGTGTACTTAAGAGAAAGGGTACCACCATTATTAGAGAGAACCTTACCCCTGGAGTTACTGTGAAGGCCAAAGCCACAAGCTCTGAACCAAAGCCTGCCATCACCACCATTAGGAGACTTGCCACAAAGCCCCCTGCAAGTGCCGCTGCCAAGCTCACCACTCCAAAGATCAGCATGGCACAAAGGCTCGGCACAGTCAAAAGAGTCAACCCAGAGGAAGGAAGAAAAAGAAAAATGCCCTCGGCTGCACTGGTGAAGCGTTTGGGAAAGCTGCAATCTGAAGCTCAAGACAGCAAAGTTAGCAGTAGCAAGCCACCCCCAACAGCTTTTAAGATTACCATCAAGCGAACTATCGGGAATCCTCGCGTGACCAGTTCTAGCGATAACCGCAGTGCTCAGATGGACAATACTCGCAGTGTAAGCGTCTTTAAACGGTTAGGAAGAAAATCGGTATGAAGTGCAAACTGTTTTCTTTATTGTATATTACAGGACACAGGTTGATGTTCAGGAACTACACTTGTGCTCCTACCTTTGGGAGACTGGACACTGGAACAATTGTTAGGTCAGCACTGCATAACCCCTCCCATTCCCAACAAGCCACAGTTTTTTGCTCGTGTCCTTAGGAGATGAATGGCTTCTTTCAGCCCTTTTTTTTTTTTTTTTTTTTTTTTTTTTAAACAGGTTTCTTCACTGGTTGCTGATACCCCAGGCCTTGGTTTGCAGCTTTCCAGATAAACAAATTAATCCTCGACATAGCCTAGGAGGCCACCCCTGGACCCTGCTGTGAAGAAGCAAAGCAGACCTTGCCTGTAATGTGCCTTTGTGCACTGGACACTGTTGGGCACCAGCAATTTAATGTGGCTGAGAGCTGCCGAGTGCTCTATTGGTTCAGGGATGTGATTCACATTTTGCTGGTTCCCTGCCCCCTTAATACTCCTGTGAGAGTATGCCCACTGGGAGGGCGAAGTCTGGTAGAAACCTGCCTGTGTTATCTAGAAGATGAGGTTTGCACCAACAGTGGTGAAGCCCTGGAGGGAATACCTCACTTTGGATGTATTCCCACAAAGGGTTAATGTGGATGTGGAGCTCAGCGTTTTAAACTTTAAATGCTGGATCTTTTGACTGCAGTGTTATCTGACCAGGATTCTGTCAGAAAATGCCATAGCAGTGGCTTACATCAACCACCAAAGGGTACCAGAAGTCTTGTTGCCCATAGAGAGGCAAATTTGATTCTGGCTCCGGTGAAACTTTATTTACCAGCCTTATCTGCTGTCTATATTCCAGGATTGGCAAATTGGCAGGTGTACATCCTTCATTATCAACATCTGGACTCCGGGAAATTACCTGTTCACTTGGAAGTGTTTCAAGACCTGTTATGGGTGGGGGTACCAGGGCTGGACCTGCTGGCTTCCAGGTTTAAAGGATAAGTTCACCTTTTAAAAGAATAAATAAATGCATTTTTTTTGCAGGTGAAGGAATGTGCATTTTATTTTTTAACTAAAGGGCCTGCAGAGCATTGCACCAGTGATCAGCTGATCGTGGGTGCAATCTCAGGCTCCTGCAGACTCTCAAGATGGCTGTCTGTCTGTCCCTCCGATACAGGTAGGCAGTTACCTGGGAGCAGGATTATCAGTGGACTGCAGGAACGCTCACCTGAATGACCTCACAGAACTACTAGCTGTGAGCCACTGACAATACTTGTAGGCATTCATTTACAGGGAACTGTAAACCAATGTCGTGGTTCTGTGGGCAGAGCCCTGCACAGCCTTGCTGATTTCAAATTGTGACTGCCGGGGGGATGGATTGGGAGGGGGGAGGCTGCAGATGTTTGAACATATTACATGTTCCACCTTAAAAAAATGGGTGGAATGTGTAGCATGCTCTAAGGTGAACTTTATTCTTTTAACTAGTAATTGAAGCGGTCTCTGTGTCCAGATCCAGGGATCCCTGGACCCTCACAGTGGACACCTTTGTGGCTTTGTGATATCAGTTCAGCCTGATCTTCTACGTGTTTCTTTTGCTGAAACTCCTTCCTCATCTGCTCCACAGGATAGAGACACAGATGACATTCTGGTGATCCTCCGCGCATTGAACTGGCCCAGGCAGACATGGTACTTGGACTGTCACACTTCTGTGTACTCTTTCTGGGCCCTCTGGTTCTGCTGTCCCAGGTGTTGGTTTACCAAGTTGCTGGCTTTATTGGCTTGGCTGTTGGAAGTGTTGAAGCCCGGGTCTTAATAGGGGCCTGCAGGAGATAACCTGCATCTTGTTCTACCATCTCCAGCTAGATTCAGCAATCCATTTTTCAAGCCTATGGACTTAAGAGCAAGGATCCACCTTTCACAATCTATCACAGCGTTAGTCCCATAATCATACAATTATAATAAAGCTAGAAATAGGTCAGTAAGAGTCCGTATTCCCGGAGGTATGGGAATCAATATCTAAAAGTCTGGCTAACACAAATAGATGCTTGCAGGCTGCCTTTTTAAAAGTGGACTAGGGATCCACAATCTGTAAAACAAGAGGGCAGGGAAAGATGGTGCCACACAGGCATAGTGTAGCACAGTTTATTATAGGTTAAAAGTATAACAAAGTATGTATATGCACCCACAAGCGGATGGGGTGAGGGATGACAGATCACAATGGAGGAAGGTCCCTGTCTCACACTCGGAAAGTAAAGATCCCATCCAGATAACCCCAGGTTATTGCCAACATCCCAAAAATAGATACCATAGAACAAAGGTACCCCCCAATGTACACACGGGGACTTTAACAACAACTGAGTACATATGTTGATTACAAAATGTTATTAAATGTTTTTAAAAAAATTGGTGCATACATCACTATACATTAAAATAGTAACAGAGCTGATTGAAAAGTGATTGTCTCCTGATATTTCCCGACATGTTTCAGGACCTGTAAAGAGTCCTTTCCTCAGGGGAATGCACCTGAGGAAAGGACTCTACACGTCCTGAAACGTGTTAGTAAATATCAGTAGACAATCACTTTTCAATCAGCTCTGTTACTATTTTAATGTATAGTGATGTATGCACTGATATTTTTTTTTTTTTTTTTTTTATAAATGTTATAATTAACATATGTACTCAGTTGTTGTTAAAGTCCCTGTGTGTACATTGGGGGGTACCATTTTGTTCTATGGTACCTGTCTCACTCGGAACTTCCTCTCTTGCGATCTGTCATTCCTCACGATCTGTCATCCCTCACCCCATCCGCTTGTAAGTACATATACTTACTATGTTATACTTTTAACCTATAATAAACTGTGCTACACTATGCCTGCTTGGCGCTATCTTTCCCTGCCCTCAAGGATCCTTTCAGAACACTTTCTACTAGGTCTGTTTAGTGCTTCTTGGGCTTTCTAGCATCAGGCATTTGTTTTCCAGATATGCAAGGGCTACTACCTGGTTCGATGTTTACGTTTTACCATGTGGTTCTTCAGGCAGCTCTGTTGGCCATCTTGAACCCCTTCTGTTAAAGTGGTTCTAAAGGCTGAGGGGTGTTTTTTTTTTTTTTTTTTTTTAAAAACCTTCATGCACGATAAGAAACCTTCTGTGTGCAGCTCCCCTTTTACTTACCTGAGTCTGATCTTGATGCAGCGATGTGCACGGGAGCAACGGCTCTCCCAGCTCTTTACCTTCTCATGGGCTTAGCTATTGGCTCCAGCTGTTTTCAATCGCAGCCAGTGAGGAGGGTTCACCAAGCAGGGTTGAGTCACGCTTTGTGTCCTATTGACATATACAGCATGGCTGTACCCCGTTAGCAAGCTGCTTGCCATAAGGGCACACGGAGGGACCCAAAGAAGAGGAGGATCGGGGCTGCTCTGTGCAAAACCACTACTCAGAGCAGGCAAGTATAAGATTATATTTTTTTTTTTTTTTTACCTTTTTCGATATCACTTGGTGTTTTTGTTTGCTGTGTTGCCCATCACTCAGTTGTATTTGGTAAAGTTCCTTACATTCCTGAATACCATCCTGTGTCCTGTAGTGTAAGATAAGACAAAAATCCTGTTTTTGTTTACCTGTAAAATCCTTTTCTTGGAGTACATTACAGGGCACAGGTTCTTCCCCTCTCTTCCTTATGATTTGCTCCTACTATTGCTTGTTTACAAAACTGAGGCTTGCTGGGAGGGTTTATGCAGGGCTATGTTAACAGGTTTGCTCTGCCAGTGTCTGGTCTCCTGAAGGTAGCAGCATAACCGGAATACCATCCTGTGTCTTGTAATGTACTCCAAGAAAAGGATTTTACAGGTAAGACAAAAATCTCACTTTAACTTTTGCACACCAGTTAATGCAGTAAAGGGGGTTCTTGAGGTGTTTTTTTTTTTTTTTTTTTTTTACACTAACAGTGAGAGGATGGGTGAAACGATGGTGGTCATCCCGCTACTGTATTTATTAATTTTAGGTAATAGTTGAAGTTATCTTTTTATAATTAAATATTTTATTAAAACTTGATATGTGTAGTTTGAGATTTATTGGTATTGCAGTTCTGTGTGCAGAGATCCGCACTTGAAAGGGAAGCCAGCCTACTTACTGATCACCTAATTTAAACTCTGCTGATCCTCTGCATCTTGTTAAACTGATCCCAAAATAATCCCTCCTCATCTCACCCCCTCCTCATCTCACCACCTCTTCATTTTATGTTTTGCATATTCTGACGAGCTGAGCTATATTCGTTCTTTGCTAAGAACGGGATCCTGAACCTTTCACCTTGACCCTTCTCTACCAGTGTCTTAGAGGCACTCCTGTCTGTTATCTGCGTGAGAGGTTATTCTCAGACTGGTGGTATTCCCGAGAGCAGCCTTTTTTCCACCAGGGTGCCTTGAGATTTCTTCAGGGGTGCTTCAGCAAAATGTCTAAAAATTGCCCAATAATTGTATGCGAGCCGGTGTGTGGATGGAGGCTGCCTTTTTAGTTACACTAAGTCACAGGTTTTCATTATGCACTATTACAACCCTCTAGCTGCCGGTGTCCTAACGACCGATGGCGTCATCAGTGGATAAGGAGGATGTCAGTCGCCAGCATAGCATCCTTGTTTAACCCTCACCCGCCTCTCTCCACCAGCAGTGGGGCTCACATTAGCTGAGTAATGGAGAAATATTGGAATACTAGTCAGTGTGTTTGCTTTGCAAGAATAAATTCCCCTCTAACCTTGGCTGTCCTACTTGGACTTGTAGATGTTGCTACATTGTGTAAAAGCTATTCTACTGGTTTTCATTTTAAAATGGGGTGCCTAAAGACTGTCCATTTTTTTTTAAAGGGTGCCTTGACTGAAAAAAAGGTTGAGAAACACTGCTATATAGCAATAGATAACATTTGGCATTGTTCTAATACCCCATCACTCTGTGCCTACCCACAACAAAGTAATAGTCTCGTAAATAAAAAATGTGAACTGCGCTAAAAACAAATGAAATTGATGTGACAATAATATATCCTTGAAAGATAAATAAGTAACACTGAAGTAATCAAAAAACATGAAATCAAAAAAAATATATATTTATCCCAGTTAAAAAATAAAAGTCCAAAGGAACCCAAATAATATCCAATAGTAGGTGCAATAGAACTCCTCAAATACACCCTGTGAGGAATCCACCACCAGAAGGATTACACGCTTACCAAAAGCAAGCTGTGAATCAGCTTGTAATAGAATCAGATGTCCATTTGATGAAGGCGTCCTAATTAAACCTCACTATGGGGGGGAGACAGGCAGGGTGGCTCCGTCCAGTGGGTAAATAGTTAATCCGCAAAGAGGACCCAAAAAGATGAAAAAATGGATCTCCATAGTGTAAATCAGTCAACAATGATTTTATTTAAAAAAGAGTTACACTTACACAAAAACGTAGATCATAGGCAGAAAAACGAAGGTAAAAAAGAACAGCCGGCCAGCCTGCAGACACCCGTTCGGGACGAGGTACTCAATGATGACGTCAGCGCGTCAACCATCCGACATACGTTTCCTCTTAGAAAGATGTCGTCTAGGGAACCGAAACGCTTTCAGACGCTCTAAGACGAAACGTACGTCGGATGGTTGACGCGCTGACGTCATCGTTGAGTACCTCGTCCGGAACAGGTGTCTGCAGGCTGGCCGGCTGTTGTTTTTTACCTTCGTTTTTCTGCCTTTGATCTACGTTTTTGTGTAAGTGTAACTCTTTTTTTAAATAAAATCATTGTTGACTGATTTACACTATGGAGATCCACTTTTTCATCTTTTTGGGTCCTCTTTGCTGTTTATCCATTTACCCACTGGACGGAGCCATCCTGCCTGTCTTCACCCCCCCCCCCCCCCATGGTGAGGTCTGATTAGGACACCTTCATCGAATGGACATCTGATTCCATTACAAACTGATTCACAGCTTGCTTTTGGTAAGCGTGTAATCCTTCTGGTGGTGGATTCGTCACAGGGTGTATTTGACGAGTTCTATTGCACCTACTATTGGATATTATTTGGGTTCCTTTGGACTTTTATTTTTCAACTGGGATTAATATATATTTTTAGTTCATGTTTCTGGATTACTTAAGTGTTACTTATTTATCTTTCAAGGATATATTATTGTCACATTAATTTCATTTGTTTTTAGCGCAGTTCACATTTTTGATTTACTATTTACTTATTTGTGTATGCCTCACAAATTGGAACTGCGGCTTTTGGTGTTTTCTATTTGTTTGTGAAGCGCGGTAATTTGTTTTTTCTGTTATAATAGTCTCATAAAATCCCCACTTTCCCTTTTGACTCGCCTACAGTGAGGGGAAAAAAGTATTTGATCCCCTGCTGATTTTGTACATTTACCCACTGACAAAGAAATGCTCAGTCTATAATTTTAATGGTAGGTTTATTGTAACAGTGAGAAACAGAATAACAAAAAAAATCCAGAAAAAATGCATTTCAAAAAAGTTATCAATGGATTTGCATTTTAATGAGTGAAATAAGTATTTGACCCCTTCGCAAAACATGAGTTATGCCCCGTACACACGGTCGGATTTTACGATGGAAAATGTCCGATCGGAGCGTGTTGTCGGAAATTACGACCGTGTGTGGGCTCCATCGGACATTTTCCATCGGATTTTCCGACACACAAAGTTGGAGAGCAGGAGATAAAATTTTCCAACAACAAAACCCGTTGTCGGAAATTCCGATCGTGTGTACACAAATCCGACGGACAAAGTGCCACGCATGCTCAGAATAAATAAAGAGATGAAAGCTATTGGCCACTGCCCCGTTTATAGTCCCGACGTACGTGTTTTATGTCACCGCGTTTAGAACGATCGGATTTTCCGACAACTTTGTGTGACCGTGTGTATGCAAGACAAGTTTGAGCCAACATCCGTCGGAAAAAATCCTAGGATTTTGTTGTCGGAATGTCCGACCGTGTGTACGGGGCATTAGTACTTGGTGGAACAACCCTTGTTGGCAAGTACAGAGGTCAGACGTTTCTTGTAGTTGGCCTCCAGGTTTGCAAAAATCTCAGGAGGGATTTTGTCCCACTCCTCTGCAAATCCTCTCAGAGTCATTAAGGTTTTAAGGGCTGATGTTTGTTAACTTGAACCTTCAGCTCCCTCCACATATTTTCTATGGGATTAAGGTCTGGAGACTGGCTAGGCCACTCCAGGACCTTAATGTGCTTTTTCTTGGGCCACTCATTTGTTATTTTGGGTCATTGTCATGCTGGAATACCCATCCATGACCCATTTTCAATGCCCTGGCTGAGGGAAGGAGGTTCTTGCCCAAGATTTGACGGTACATGGCCCCGTCAATCGTCCCTTTTGATGCGGTGAAGTTGTCCTGTCTCTGTAGCAGAACCCCCCCCAAAACCCTAATGTTTCCACCTCCGGTGGGGATGGTGTTCTCGGGGTCATAAATAATTAAAAGAAACAGGTGTGCTAATCTATAAGAATATTCACAGTGCAAGAATACACATGACAAAAATTTAAGGGCATAAATTCCACTCCTACAAAAAACAAGTGTAAAAAAAAAAAAAAAAAAGTTAGATGAAATGACTCATAAAGTGAAAAAAAATATGATTCAATTCATAAAATGTGCATAAAAACTGGCAAACCCTTATACAAAAGGGAATTGAGGGAACCAAATATGGGAAAACTTCTGTGCTCTTCAAGGGAATTGGGTGAACCAATTATAAGGTAACTTCAGTGCTCTTCAAAACACAAAGACTTTAATATCCCATCACCACATAGATTCACTTCTCACCAGATTGCAGTAGTTTCAAGCATTGGATAATAATCCCACCATGCTTCAACAGACTGGGCTGTAAAAACAAACCAAATTCAAGATAACAGCGGTATCAGAAACTGGACAATGATCCCAGCAGGCTCCAACACCTTAAACACCTATGCATTCAGGTGAAAAAACTTCTTTCACTGACCGGCCCCCGTTTTTTTTTTTTTTCCTCTCATCTGAGTCCTGTGATTCGCACGCCAGAGACGCGCTTTTCCCCTCTGCCCTTTGTCTCGGCTCTTGATTGGATAGATTGATAGCAGCTCACCCATTGGCTCCCGCTGCTGTCAATCAAATCCAATGACGCTGGGGCCGAGTCCGGCATTCTGCTTCTATGGGTGCAAATGCTGGACTCTGGAGTGCACCCGCAAGCTAACCCCCCGGGAGAGCGCTTCTCCTAGGGTGTTATGCGGGGAGGCGCTACCAGCGCCGCCGGGGGACCCCAGGAGTCAAGGATGGGGGCCACTCTGCTAAACGAACTGCACAGTGGCGGTAAGTATGTCATGTTTGTTAAAAAATGAAGCCTTACAATCGCTTTAACCCATTCCCGACCAGCTGCCGCAGTTATACTATGGCAGGTTGACTAGCCTGCGCGAAATGACGCTGCCTTACGTCGCTTTGCCTTTTGACCACTAGAGGGCATGCGCCGCCGGACGCACTCATGCACGCCCGTGGCTCCCCGCCAGAGCCGATGTAAGTGCACGGCGGGCGCAATAACCGCTGGGCACCTGGGATCTGTGTGTGTAAACAAAAATGGAAAAATTAAAAAGATTGCGCCAAACTGCTAAAAAGAATAACGTGAAGCAGCCAACACAACAACCTGACTGTTGTAAATGTATGAAAGTGAAAAAAGTGTGGCGCTAAGAAATAGTGTTGTTAGAGTAAGTAACAGTGGTACCTAAAAATGGAGGTACATAACCCTAAGGTGTGTACCAAAATGGTGATGATTCTATACAGGGTGTAGAAAGACAATCAAGTCTCTTCGTATGGCAACATAAAACAAAATGAACAAAAAATATGGAAAAAAGGTATAACTTAAATAAACAAGTGTGTAAACACATACAAACAGTGGAAAAGACGTTGTCAGTATTAAGTGGGTCAGTTTTTGGGGTGGAGTAACCTAACCCAAAAAATGGCACATTAATGAATCACAATAAGTAAGTAGTGAAAGATTACAACAATGTAGTGTGCATTGTCCCATAAATGACCTGCTCTTCAAAACGAGGCCTGCGTGCAAAAACATGGGACCATAAAAATATGGGTCCATAAAAAATAATAAAGTAAGTGTAAATATTAGAAGTCCATCGCTATGTAATGGGGTGATCCCAGATAGTTCCGACAGCTTGAGTATAAGCAGTCCTCATACAAAATCAATGGGAACCATTAGGAGTGTTCTTGCATGAAAATAAGTTCTTATCTTGATATGGAGACTTTCACCAGGAGGATAGAAGTGTAAAATGCCCTTACCAGACAAGGTGGACTCACGGGCCCTTGGCGGTGAGTCAAACGAGCATGTACCGCCAAGCGGTATAGTGTGGCGAACCGTATATGGATCCTGGACAGGGTCTCCTCAGGTGTCACCGGATGGCGTGTCTCTGGGAAGGCTGGACTGGAAACAGATGTCTTCAGAATTTAACCTCAGTCATCAGTTTAGAAGATAGCTTCCTCAACGACCAACCATATGAGTAGGCAAAAATAAAAAGAAAAAACTTCCACATGGTGTAAATCCTTATTAAAAACGTAATAACGTTTATTGGTATCAAGAGGAATAGTATTTGAAAGAGTGTACAAATATGGGCAGTAAAAACTCGCTCACACAAGTACAAAAACTATAAAAAAATTGTAAAAATTAGCGCAGTAGGTGATGGGGGTAAATGTGTTTTTTCTTTTTGCCTACTCCATATGGTTGGTCGTTGAGGAAGCTATCTTCTAAACTGATGACCGAGGTTAAATTCTGAAGACATCTGTTTCCAGTCCAGCCTTCCCAGAGACACGCCATCCGGTGACACCTGAGGAGACCCTGTCCAGGATCCATATACGGTTCGCCACACTATACCGCTTGGCGGTACATGCTCGTTTGACTCACCGCCAAGGGCCCGTGAGTCCACCTTGTCTGGTAAGGGCATTTTACACTTCTATCCTCCTGGTGAAAGTCTCCATATCAAGATAAGAACTTATTTGCATGCAAGAACACTCCTAATGGTTCCCATTGATTTTGTATGAGGACTGCTTATACTCAAGCTGTCGGGGAACTATCTGGGATCACCCCATTACATAGCGATGGACTTCTAATATTTACACTTATTTTTTATGGACCCATGTTTTTGCACGCAGGCCTCGTTTTGAAGAGCAGGTTATTTATGGGACAATGCACACTACATTGTTGTAATCTTTCACTACTTACTTATTGTGATTCATTCCTGAGCCGTTTTTTGGGTTACTCCACCCCAAAAACTGACCCACTTAATACTGACACGTCTTTTCCACCGTTTGTATGTGTTTACACACTTGTTTATTTAAGTTATACCTTTTTTCCATATTTTTTTTGTTCATTTTGGTTTATGTTGCCATACGAAGAGACTTGATTGTCTTTCTACACCCTGTATAGAATCATCACCATTTTGATACACACCTTAGGGTTGTGTGTGTAAACACACAGATCCCGGTTCTCTCAGGGGAGAGGAGACAGATTGTGTGTCCATACGAAGTATGATCCCCTCTCCCCCTCTCCCCCTCTCTCCCTCTCTCCCTCTCCCCCTCCTAGTAAGTCCCATCCCCCCTTACAGTTAGAACACACCTAGGGAACAAAGTTAACCCCTTGATTGCCCCCTAGTGTTAACCCCTTCCCTGCCAGTGACATTTAAACAGTAATCAGTGCATTTTTATAGCACTGATCGCTGTATAATTGTCACTGGTCCCAAAAATGTGTCAAAAGTGTCTGATCTGTTCGCCGCAATATCACAGTCCCGATTAAAAATTGCAGATCACCGCCATTACTTGTAAAAAAAAAAAATGGCATAAATCTATCCCCTATTTTGTAGACGCTATAACTTTTTTGTGCAAACCAATCAATATATGCTTATTGCGATTTTGTTTGTTTTTTTCAAAATTGCTGCTCTTTTTTGTGTATAGCGCAAAAAATAAAAGCCGCAGAGGTGATCAAATACCACCAAAAGAAATCTCTTTGTGGGGAAAAAAGGGACATAAATTTTGTTTGGGTACAGCGTCACATGACCGCACAATTGCCAGTTAAAGTGACGTAGTGCCCCATTGCAAAAAATGGCTTGGCCATTGAGCAGTCAAATCTTCCGGGGCTGAAGTGGTTAAGCTGTAAAACTGGACCTGGTTTTTCAATGGACGCAGGAATCGCGGTATCTTTGGAGAAGCTGTTATCCAATCTGTCAGCTCAAGGATAAATCCTAGAGCATAAGGGAAGAAGAGGATTGCCTCATAGTGCAATATGTTTCAACAAAAGGGTTTATTAAAACAGCACACTAAAAACTTCAAGACAACCAAACATCAGCAAAAATAAATGCACATAAAAAACAGCAGTGGTTTGCACCAGCCAGCTCAAACGGTTAGATCTCTCACAATGGGTTCCTCCTCCAAACAGGGCAACTTGAGTTGACGCCAAAGAGCTTGATTTTGGTCTCATCTGACCACAACACTTTCACCCAGTTCTCCTCTGAATCATTCAGATGTTCATTAGCAAGCTTCAGACAGGCCTGTACATGTGCTTTCTTGAGCAGGGGGACCTTGCAGGTGCTGCAGGATTTCAGTCCTTTACAGCGTATTGTGTTACCAATTGTTTTCTTGGTAAATATGGTCCCAGCTGCCTTGAGATCATTGACAAGATTCTCCCATGTAGTTCTGGGCAGATTCCTCACCATTCTCATGATCATTGAAACTCCATGAGGTGAGAACTTGACTGGAGCCCCGGACCGAGGGAGATTGACAGTTCTTTTGTGTTTCTTCTATTTGCAAATAATCGCACCAACTGTTGTCACCCTCTCACCAAGCTGCTTGGCGATGGTCTTGTAGAACATTCCAGCCTTGTGTAGGTTTATAATCTTGTCCCTGACCTCCTTGGACAGCTGTTTGGTCTGGGCCATGGTGGAGAGATTGGAATCTGATTGCTTCTGTGGACCGGTGTCTTTAAAACAGGTATCAAGCTGAAATTAGGAGCACTCCCTTTAGGAGAGTGCTCCTAATCTCAGCTCATTACCAAATAGAAGGCACCTGGGAGCCAGAAATCTTGCTGATTGATAGGGGATCAAATAAGTTTCACTCATTAACCGCTTTAACCCCCTGAATGACCAGAGCATTTTTTGTGATTCAGCACTCTTGTCGCTTTAACTGACAATTGTGCGGTCGTGCGACGTTGTACCCAAACAAAATTGACGTCCTTTTTTTCCCACAAATAGAGCTTTCTTTTGGTGGTATGCATTGATTACTGTAAAAACGTCACTGGCAGGGAAGGGGTTAACACTAGGGGGCAATCAAGGGGTTAACTGTTCCCTAGTGTGTGTTCTAACTAAATGGGGATGGGACTTTGTATGAACATGCGATCAGTGTCTTCTCCCCTCAGAGAACCAGGATCTCTGTGTTTACACACAGAGATCCCGGTTTTCGCCGTGTCACGAGCGATCGCGGGAGCTCAGCGGTCATCGCGACCACCGGGCACTCGCATCGGCTCAGGGGACAAGCTGCAGCCGCACGCCCCTAGTGGCCACAAATAAAAGGACGTAACATGATGCCGTTTTGCGCAGCCGAGCGCAAAATATATCTTTTTTTTTAAATGCGTTTTTCTGGATACTTTTGTTATTCTGTCTCTCACTGTTAAAATAAACCTACCATTAAAATTATAGACTGATCATTTCTTTGTCAGTGGGCAAACGTACAAAATCAGCAGGGGATCAAATACTTTTTCCCCTCACTGCTTGCTGTCCTTTGCAGTGATTCCTCGCTACCCCGTCCTTCATTGCAGTCACTGCAAAATATCTGGTGCTCCCGAGCATGGGGGAGTATGTGACTTCCTCTTGTGCCATAGTGATCAGGCCTCAGTGGGCAATTACCATTTCAATATACCGACATGTGATATGGTAAATCTTTTGTGAATTAACCCCAATCTCTAAAATGTAATAAAGATATTCCACCATGTTAAACCTGCAACGTTCCATAAAATAATACCTGGTAATCCTGCCTTGAGGATCTAGAATAGCACTAGATGCACTATATATAGTGGGGACGGAAAGTATTCAGACCCTCTTAAATTTTTCACTCTTTGTTATATTGCAGCCATTTGCTAAAATCATTTTAAGTTCATTTTTTCCCTCATTAATGTACACACAGCACCCCATATTGACAGAAAACACAGAATTGTTGACATTTTTGCAGATTTATTAAAAAAAGAAAAACTGAAATATCACATGGTCCTAAGTAATCACACTTTCCTGTGACACTCATATATTTAACTCAGGTGCTGTCCATTTCTCCTGATCATCCTTGAGATGGTTCTACACCTTCATTTGAGTCCAGCTGTGTTTGATTATACTGATTGGACTTGATTAGGAAAGCCACACACCTGTCTATATAAGACCTTACAACTGACAGTGCATGTCAGAGCAAATGAGAATCATGAGGTCAAAGGAACTGCCTGAAGAGCTCAGACAGAATTGTGGCAGGGCACAGATCTGGCCAAGGTTACAAAAAAATTTCTGCTGCACTTAAGGTTCCTAAGAGCAGAGTGGCCTCCATAATCCTTAAATGGAAGACGTTTGGAACGACCAGAACCCTTCCTAGAGCTGGCCGTCCAGCCAACCTGAGCTATCAGGGGAGAAGAGTCTTGGTGAGATAGGTAAAGAACCCAAAGATCACTGTGGCTGAGCTCCAGAGATGCAGTCGGGAGAAGGGAGAAAGTTGTAGAAAGTCAACCATCACTGCAGCCCTCCACCAGTCGGGGCTTTATGGCAGAGTGGCCCAACGGAAGCCTCTCCTCAGTGCAAGACACATGAAAGCCCGCATACAGTTTGCTAAAAAAAAAAAATGAGACCAAGATAGAACTTTTTGGCCTTAATTCTAAGTGGTATGTGTGGAGAAAACCAGGCACTGCTCATCACCTGTCCAATACACTCCCAACAGTGAAGCATGGTGGTGGCAGCATCATGCTGTGGGGGTGTTTTTCAGCTGCAGGGACAGGACGACTGGTTGCAATCAAGGGAAAGATGAATGCGGCCAAGTACAGGGATATCCTGGACGAAAACCTTCTCCAGAGTGCTCAGGACCGCAGACTGGGCCGAAGGTTTACCGTCCAACAAGACAATGACCCTAAGCACACAGCTAAAATAACGAAGGAGTGGCCACAGAGTTGTTGTGAAGCTGTTCTTGAATGGCCCAGCCAGAGCCCTGACTTAAACCCAATTGAGCATCATACACCGAGAGGATGGTGTAATTTTAACTTGGTGGGTTAACAACCACTTTAATCCCTTCCAAGCCAGTGTCATTAGTATAGTGACCATGACATATATATTTTTAGCACTGATCACTGTATTAGTGTTACTGGTTCCCACAAAGTGTCAGATTGGCCGCCGCAATATCACAGTCCTGCTATAAGTCGCTGATTGCCGCCGATGGTATATAAAGTAAAAAAATATATATTCCAGTGTATATATTCCATAGTTTGCAGACGCTATAACTTTTTGCACAAACCAATCAATATACACTTATTGAGGTTTTTTTTTTTTTTTAACAAAAATATGTAGTAAAATACATATTAGCCTAAATATATGAAGAAATTTAGATTTTTTTTGTTAAAATTTATTGGATATGTCCAAAAAAAAAAAAAAACTCAGAGGTGATCAAATACCACCAAAAAAAGCTTTGTGGGATAAAAATGACATAAATTTTGTTTATATACAGCATTGTATGACTGCGCAATTAAAGGATGATCAGAAGAAATGGACAGCACTCGCAGTTAAAGTAACGCAGTGCAGTATAGTGAAAAATTGCCTAGTCATGAAAGGGGGGGGGGGGGTAAATCTTCCAGAGGTCAAGTGGTTAAGCTTTGACAAAAACCTGGAAACTGATTTATATGCAGAGCTACACCATATTTTGCGCACTTCAGTTTTAGTAAATCTCCCCCCCCCTCAATTTTGTATGTGAATACACAGCAATACACAGTGCTTCAAGACCCATTTTTGGCAGAATATGACCCCCATCCTCCTCTTGAACACCCCCCTCTAACCTATTCGATTCTGCAGGGTTTTTGTCTTATCTGGTGTAGTAAGATATGCTCGCCTAAGACACCCGTCCAGGTCCCTTGCTGCTGCTGTTTTTGGGTGCAGAGAACCACAATCCAGCAATGCAGTTGGTCCCTTTTCCCTGAAGAACCCCACAGGAAGTAAACACAGGAGGTGTCATGTGATCAAGGCCTTGGGTAAGTGGAAAGGGCATTTAGACATGTTTGTTTTTTTACTGCAGCAATCATTTAGGCTGCATTCACAACTGAGCGATTATCAGCTTGAAGCACAAATGCTGGAGGAGAAAAAAAATCTATTATTTTCTATGGAGATGGTTCACATGTCCACTCCAAATCGCCTGAAGCTCAAACAAGTTCTGTAGCTTTATCTGTCGCCCAAATTGGGCAGATTTGGGCATTTTTGACACGTTTGTATTCCCGTAGAAATGAATGGAAACGCACCATTCGCGTATTTGCGCGATTTTCTGCTCAAATGAAAAAAAATGAACACGAGTCAAGCGATTGGCTGGGCACTTCTAGCACCTTTTTCATTTTCTTTCTTTGAAACCAATTTAAGAGTTTCCTTGGCTTTGTGTTGGGATCATTGTCTTGCTGAAATATCCACCCTTGTTTCATCATCATTCTGGTAGATGGCAGCAGATTTTTATGAAGAATGTCTTGGTACATTTTTCCATTCATCCTTCCTTCAATGATATGAAGTTTGCCAGTACCGTATGCTGAGGCACAGCCCCACACTATGATGTTCCCACCTCCACACTTCACTGTTGGTATGGGGGTGTTTTTGGGGTAATGTGTAGTGCCATTTGACCTCCCAAACATGGTGTGTATTTTGGTATCCAAAGAGTTCAATTTTGGTCTCATCTGATCAGACTATATTCTCCCAGTATTTCACAGGCTTGTCTAAATGTGCAGAAAACTTTGAAGGAGCTTCAACATGCTTTTGCATATAAGCCATGGCGGTTAAATGCATTACTTGTTTTCTTTGAAACAATTGTACCTGCTAATTCCAGGTCTTTCTGAAGCTCTCATTGGCTCTTGGACAACTCTTCTGATAATTCCTTTCACTCCTCTGTCAGAAATCTTGCGAGGGGCACCTGGTTTGTGCCTGGTTTATGGTGAAATTATGTTCTTTCCACTTCCGAATTAGGCCCCAACAGTGCTCAATGGAACATTCAGAAGTTTAGAAATCCTGCTGTAATCAATGCCATCAATTTTGCAACAATAAGGTTGCAACGGTCTTGATAGAGCTCTTTGCTTTTACTCATCATGAGATGTTTTTTGTGTGACACCTTGGTAATGAGACCCCTTTTTTAGGCTGGGTTCACACTGGTACGACATGACAGTCGTACGACTGTGGATCCGAGTTTGCTCTGCGACTTGAAGTCCGAATCCATCCGACTTTGAACATGGGCACTTTGTGTCTGGTATAAATCTTTAGGGGAAGCTCCCCAGCAAAAAAAAAAAAAAAAAAACGGCATGGGTACCACCTCCAAGACCATACCAGACCCTTCGGTCTGGCATGGATTTTAAAGGAGAACCCCCTGCCCAAAATCCATGCCAGACCCAAGCACGCAGCCCAGTAAGTCGGGAAAGGAGGTGGGGACGAGCGAGCAGCCGCCTCCTGAACCGTACCAGGCCGCATGCCCTCAACATGGGGGGTGCTTTGGGGACAGGGGGGCCTGCGCTCCCCTGCCCCAAAGCACCTTATCCCCATGTTGATGAGGACAGGGGCCTCTTCCCGACAACCCTGGCCATTGGTTGTCAGGGGTCTGCGGGCAGGGGGCTTATTGGAATCTGGAAGCCCCCTTTGACAAGTTGGGGGGGCCCCCAGGTCATGGCCCCCCACCCTATGTGAATGAGTACCGGGTACATTGTACCCCTACTCGCCTAAAAAAAAAAAAAAAAAAATTGTCAAAAATAAAACACAGTACACAGGTTTTTAAAGTAATTAAGGCAGCTTCGGCGTCACTTCCGATCTCTTCTCCCCTCTCCGACCTCCTCCGCTAATGTCTTCTGCCTCTGCCGGCTCTTCTTCACTGACGCCTTCTAGCCCTCTCCGGTTCTTCTCCCGCTATCTTTGGCCTCTTCTGGGTTTTGTCCGCTGTCTTCTCACTCCTTATTGCCGGGTCTTCTCCGCTGTCTTCTCCCTCTGTTCTTTCGGTGTTGACACGACGCTCTCTCCCACTCTAATGCAGGGTGCTTGGTGTGCCACTACTTATATTGGCATGGGGCGGGGTCACATCACCCAGAAGCCCCGCCCCTTATGACAGAAGACGGGACAGAGGGAGAAGAACCAGAGAGGGCTAGAAGACGTCAGCGTAGAACAACTGGCAGAGGCAGAAGACGTCAGCGGAGGAGGAAGAAGAAATCGGAAGAGACGCCGGAGCTGTCTTAATAAATTACTTTAAAAACCTGTGTACTGTGTTTTTTATTTTTGACACTTTTTTTTCGGTGAATAGGTAGGGGTACAATGTACCCCATACTCATTCATGTAGGGGGGCTGGGATCTGGGGGCCCCCTTGTTAAAAGGGGCTTCCAGATTCCAATAAGCCCCCCCCCCCTGCCGACCCCGACAACCAACTGCCAGGGTTGTCGGGAAGAGGCCCTTGTCCTCATCAACATGGGGACAAGGTGCTTTGAGGTGAGGGTCACAAGGCCCCCCCTGCCTCAAAGCACTCCCCATGTTGAGGGCATGCGGCCTGGTACGGTTCAGGAGGGGGGGGGGCTAACTCGCCCCCACCCCCTTTCCTGACCTGCCGGGCTGCGTGCACGGATAAGGGTCTGGTATGGATTTTGGGGGGGTACCCATGCTGTTTATAAAATAAAATTTGGCGTTAAGTTCCCCTTCAAGATCATTGGAGCACAAGTCGCATGCCAAAGTTGGATCAGTTGAGATGGCGATCTGACTTTGATTCAACTTCAGTGATATTCAATGGGCTGAAGCAGGGTCAAAGTCGGACCAACTTGTGTGGGACCAGTGAAGAAGGCTCTCATAGGGAAACATTGATTTTCACACGTCATGCGTCATGAGCTCCCAATGTCGGAGCGTTTGTTGTACCAGTGTGAACCCGACCTTATAGGCCATCAGTTGAGACTGAACCAGCTGATATTAATTTGCTCTGACAAAGGGCAAGATTGATTTCAAATTTACTGATGGATTTCAGCTGGCTTTCCATGCCTTTTTGTACCACTTTCTTCATGCGTTTAATACTTTTTTCCCTGTGTCATTCCATTTTATTACACATAACTTAATTTCTGAACTTATTTGTTTTGAGTTTTGTATGGATTGCATGGGTTGTTACCGACGTGGTGAAAAATTTAATGTCAATAGTACCTTTAGTGCCGGTTCACACAGGGGCGGTTTCAAAGTCGCCCAACTTTGAAGCCGCCCCATTAAGCGCGACTTGCAAACTGACTTCTCTATAGAAGTCAATGCAAGCCACTCTGAAGTCGCCCCAAGTAGTACAGGAACCTTTTTCTAAGTCGCAGCAACTTGAGTCGCTCCTGTTAGAACGGTTCCATTGTACAGAATGGAGCGCGACTTGTCAGGTGGCTAAGTCACCTGACAGGTTGCCCCTGTGTTAAACGGGTCTTAGAAATATATTTATCTATAAAAAATGGTGACGTGTTCAATACTTAATTTACCCACTGTAGGTGCATAGCATTGTAGAATTATTTTCTGACTTTCAACCACCGTAGATTCCAATCACTCTTCTGTGTCACAGCAAGTTGTGGAACAGTCTTGTGTTCAGATTCTGGGCTACATCCCAAATTCTAGATGTTGCTGAAATTGTGTCAGGATGGAGCTGCAGGATAAGGGTTCACTTAAGAAATAGGCCACTGGGGCAGAATGTGTGGGATGTAAACTGCTCTTAGTCACATGCCTGTGGTACAGGTACATCCTTTAACAAGATCAAAGAGATATTGTGTATACCATATGCCACTCTGCAAATGAGCTTGTAATCTGCTGGACCATGGCCAAAAGAACCAGGCGCCATGGTGGTTTCTTCTGTGTTTAGTACATCACCACAATTTAGTTTTTTTTTGTGTTTTATATAAACGGTAACTTATTTTCTAAACCTATTCATAAAATGATTTAACGTTAAAAAAAAAAAAAAAAAAAAAAAAAAAACTTAGGTTATTTAACCACTTCAGATCCGCGCTATAGCCGAATGATGGCTACAGCGTGGACCTACTTTGCTGGGAGGGGGTCAGTAGACGTCCTACCATGCTCGAGCGGCCTGCGCGCCCACTGCAGGGCACGCTCTGCGATCAGTGAGTCTATGAGACTCGCTGATCGGAGTAAGGGGTCGATCCCGACCCCTTACCACGTGATCAGCTGTCAGCCAATGACAGCTAATCATGTGATGAAAACAGAGCCGGTAATCGCCTATTTTTTCTCCTCACGCCGATAGCGATCACCGGTGGCTGTCAGAGGGACATCGGTCCCGATCAAGGAGAGCAGCTTCCCTGTAACTGCTGAAGAAAAGCATCCCCACAACAGGATGCTGCCACCACCATGTTTCACGGTGGGGATGGTGTGTTCAGGGTGATGTGCAGTGTTTGTTTACTGCCACACATAGCGTTTTGCTTTTAGGCCAAAAACTTCAATTTTGGTCTCATCTGGCCAGAGTACCTTCTTCCACATGTTTGCTGTGTCCTCCACATGCCTTCTTGGAAACTGCAAACAGGGCTTTCTTATGGCTTTCTTTCAACAATGGCTTTCTTCTTGCCACTCTTCCATAAAGGCCAAATTTGTGGAATGCATGACTAATAGTTGTCCTGTGGACAGATTCTCCCACCTGAGCTGTGGATCTCCACAGCTCCTCCAGAGTTACTATGGGTCTCTTGGCTGGTTCTCTGAATAATGCTCTCCTTGCCCGGCCTGTCAGTTTAGGTGGAAGCCCATGTCTTGGTAGGTTTGCAGTTTTGCCATACTCTCCATGGATGGATTTAACAGTGCTCCGTGAGATGTTCAAAGCCTGCTATTTTTTTTATAACCTAACCCTGCTTTAAACTTCTAAACACATTTTATTCCTGACCTGTCTGGTGTGTTCCTTGGCCTTCATGATGCTTTTTGTTCACTAAGGTTCTCTAACAAACCTAAGACATTTACAGAACAGCTGTATTAACACTGAGATTAAATTACACACAGGTGTGCTCTACTAATTAGATGAATTCTGAAGACAATTAGTTCCACTAGATATTAGTTAGGGGTCTCAAAGTAAAGGGGGCTGAATACAAATGCACCCCACACTTTTCAGATATTTATTTGTAAAATGTTTTGAGGGGTATGAATACTTTTTTAAGGCTGTGTGTATGAAATAAATAAATATATATAATATATATTTTGCATCTGGAAATTATTTACAGCGCTTCACTTTTTTTTTCCCACGTTATGTTATAGCCTTATTCCAAAATGGATTAAATTCATTATTTTCCTTAAAATTCTACAAACAATACCCCATAATGACAACATGAAAGAAGTTTGTTTGAAATCTTTGCAAATTATTAAAAAATAAAAAAATGAAACAAATCCCATGTACATAAGTATTCACAGCCTTTGCTCAATTCTTTTGTTGAAGCACCTTTGGCACCAATTACAGCCTCAAGTCTTTTTGAGTATGATGCGACAAGCTTGGCACACCTATTTTTGGGCAGTGTTTCCCATTCTTCTTTGCAAGACCCCTCAAGCTCCATCAGACTGGATGGGGAATGTCGGTGCACAGCCATTTTCAGATCTCTCCAGAGATGTTCAAGTCTGGGATCTGGCTGGGCCACTTAAGGACATTCACAGAGTTGTCCCTTAGACATTCCTTTGTTATCTTGGCTGTGTGCTTAGGGTTTGAAGATTAACTTTTGCCCCAGTCTGAGGTCCAGAGCACTTTGGAGCAGGTTTTCATCAAGGATGTCTCTGTACATCGCTGCATTCATCTTTCCTTCGATCCTGACTAGTCTTCCAGTTCCTGCCACTGAAAAACATCCCCACAACATGATGCTGCCACCACCATGCTTCTCTGTAGGGATGGTATTGGCCAGGTGATGAGCGGTGCCTCCAATCAAGTTGTAGAAACATCTCAAGGATGATCAGTGGAAATAGAATGCATCTGAGCTCAATTTTGAGTCGTTTTTTATTTTTAAAAATTTGCAAAGATTTCAAACAAACTTCTTTCACATTGTCAGTATGGGGTATTGTTTGTAGAATTTTGAGGAAAATATTGAATTTAATTCATTTTGGAATAAGGCTGTAACATAACAAAATGTGAAGTGCTGTGAATACTTTGCGGATGCACTGTGTATGTATGTACAGTTGTGCTCAAAAATTTACATAGAATTTATGATTTCTTGGCCATTTTTCAGAGAATATGAGCGAGAACACAAAACTTTTCTTTCACCCACAGTTAGTGTTTGGCTGAAGCCATATATTATTAATAAACTGTGTTTACTCTTTTTAAATCATAATGGCAACAGAAACTACCCAAATGACCCCGATCAAAAGTTTATATACCCTGGTGCTTTTGGCCTAATAACATGCACACAAGTTGACACAAAGGGGTTTGAATGGCTATTAAAGGTAACCATCCTCACCTGTGATCTGTTTGCTTGCAATTAGAGTGTGTGTGTGTGTGTGTGTGTGTGTGTGTGTTTGTGTGTGTAAAAGGTCAATGAGTTTCTGGGCTCCTGACAGACCCTTGCATCTTTCATCCAGCGCTGCACTGATGTTTCTGGATTCTGAGTCATTGGAAAAGCAAAAGAATTGTCAAAAGATCTGCGGGAAAAGGTAGTTGAACCGTATAAAACAGGAAAGGGATATAAAAAGATATCAAAGGAATTGAGAATGCCAATCAGCAGTGTTCAAACTCTAATCAAGAAGAGGAAAATGAGGGGTTCTGTTGAAACCAAACCACGGTCAGGTAGACCAACTAAAATTTCAGCCACAACTGCCAGGAAAATTGTTTGGGATGCAAAGAAAAACCCACAAATAACTTCAGGTGAAATACAGGACTCTCTGAAAACATGTGGTGTGGCTGTTTCAAGATGCACAATCAGGCTCGGTTCACACGGGGGCGACTTGTCAGGCGACCTAGCCGCCTGACAAGTCGCCTCCCGTTCTGTACAATGGAACCGTTCTAATCGGAGCGACGCAAGTCGCTCCGACTTAGAAGAAAGGTTCCTGTACTACTTTGGGGGCGACTTGCATAGACTTCTATACAGAAGTCGTCTTGCAAGTCGCCCCGGCAGTCGTGTGCAGGTCGCCTCGGTGAGGCGACCTGCAAGTCGTGCCGCGTCTAGTGTGAACCGGCACTAAGGAGGCACTTGAAGAAAGATGGGCTGCATGGTCGAGTCACCAGAAGAAAGCCATTATTGCTCAAATGCCACAAAGTATCCCACTAATGATACGCCAAACAGCGCAGAGACAAGCCTCAAACCTTCTGGCACAAAGTCATTTGGAGTGATGAGACCAAAATTGAGCTTTTTGGCCACAACCATAAATGCTTCATTTGGAGAGGAGTCAACCAACTAGGCCTATGATGAAAGGTACACCATTCCTACTGTGAAACACGTAGGTGGATCGCTGATGTTTTGGGGATGTATGAGCTACAAAGGCACAGTAAATTTGGTCAAAATTGATGGCAAGATGAATGCAGTATGTTATCAAAAAATACTGGAGGAACATTTGCATTCATCAGCCATGTATATAATATGGGATTCTGCACAGAAAGTCCGCCCTGTAGCAGTAAATCTGCTATGGGGTTAAAGACCAACGTGTTTTTTTCAGAGTTTTGGATTGAGTGGGGAAGATTTGGAACCCTTTAAAGATGCGGTTACAGAACATTACCATTGAAATTAATGGAGGTGGCTGATAACGGTCTTAAAGTGGTAGTAAAGCCATGTTTTGTAAACTTGCTGACAGGAAGGATATTTATGACAGAAGAGACCGTCAGTCTCTTCTATCATAAAATCTTACTCCTGCCTGTCAGCGCATGCGCAGCTCAGTATACGTTTATGGCCCACAGTGGTGTCATCGTGGCCCAGCCACTCAAGTGGTTGAAGACCGGGAACCCGGAAGGAAGACCGGATAAAGCTGGAAGGACCTTGGACTCTCCAGGTAGATCACACCACAGTGCCAGCGGGCTTCTTTGACAGGTCTGCCATAATCTTCTATTTTGATTGTAAGAGCAGAAAGAAGAGAAAAATCTCCCCCCATCCTGTTTTTAGACAGGTGTCTGACCGAACAGGAACTGAGGAGGAATCGTCCCATGCCTTGATAAATGTGTCCTGCTTGGCTCTTTAACATCTCACTATGGTGGGATTGCATCATGATGCAGAAAAAGTGGGCTTTCTGTGTGAAGGTGTGTTGGCAACATATTCTACCAATTATATACTACACCATTCCGCTTGTTGGTTGTCGCAGCACCCACGCTATGGTTGATTCTAGAATGGTGTGCAATGGGAATATGTTTATTAACCTCCCCAAAGGGAACACGGGCAACAACAACAAAAACATTCTTGTGGACTGAGGAAACTTTAGAGACACCATCAGGATTTTATTTACTTTGGCCGGAGCTGGGCTTTTGGACACATTTTGTATAGATGTTTAAGTGTAAAACTTATTTAAAAAAAAAAAAAAAAAGAATCAAACATGTCTTACTTACCTTCTCTCTGCAATGGCTTTGCACAGAGCATCCTTGATTCTCATCGTTGTCCTGGCTCCCTCTCTCAAGTACCCCCATAATAGTGCTACACATTGGTTGCAGGATACTGTTCTTTGTTCTTAATACAAGTCTACCAGTCAAGTTTATATGGAAAGAATGCACTTCCTATGTGTATGGGATATCACAACAGCTGTTGATCAAGGAGTGACTGCAGTGAAAATAGGCCACCACTAGAGGGAGCAGCTTAAAATTGGTATATTTTTTACGATAATGGCAATATAGTGTAGTAAATACGTTCAATAAAAATAGTCACTGCAAATTGCGACCCCATAAGCCTTCATTGCTACAACAGGTTGCACTCAGAAAATAGCAGAAACTAGAACGTGCATGGTGTGGAATCACTGAGCTAATGGTAGTACTGCATGGCCATTTTTTAGAGAGCCATTTCAGAGGCAGAAGCAGCTAAGGTGACCAGACGTCCCTGGTTTCCAGGGACAGTCCCCAGACTGAGAACACTGTCCCCGGTTTTGTCCCCGGACTGGGCATCCCATGCTGGCTGAGAAACAGCCTGGTGACTCGGAGGCCGACACCCCCTGCTGCACAATCTCACTGCTGCTGTTCAGTGGAAGTGAGGTAGAGCCAAAAATTTACTTTGTGGAGGGCTGAGACCGGGAGATGAGCAGATGGGGGGGTCCTGTTTGTATACAGGCAAGGGCAGTGGGGGAGCAGGGGTCAGAGCTGATGCAGCTGCATGCAGAGTTTAGCAGTTGTTGGGAAAGGGCTAATAGGCTGCTGATGAGATAATATGTGAGAGAAGGGTGCAGAGGTGAGCTATGGTTGTGGGGGCGGAAGGGTCCTCTGTGCATAGCAAACCTCTGAACCCTGCACTCTATGCCTAACACACTCCTGTGTATTATGCATTTCTGTGGCCAGTGCTCTGTGTATTATGAAGTTCTGTAAAAAGGAAGAACAAGGCGCGCCAAACTAAGTGCAGCATGTGGTGAACATTTCAATTATGAAATAAAACAGCCAAATGGCTACTCACATAGTGAGAATCAGGCGAATAGAATAATAATGGTAGTAGGGTCCATGGTCACTGTAAGGTGCGGGGTGTCATCGGTAGGGGCGTCCCAGTGGCTTCCTGGTAGATTGCCAAGGATAGGGCAGCGGAGTAGCCTGGATGACCGGCTAGAGCAGCTTCCGTTCTCAGAGATAGCCAGAACCGGAAGAGCGTACCAGCGTGGAGTGCAAACACGATGAGGTCTGTGAACCCGGAGGTGACGTGTCATATGACGCGCTTCAAAGCTTCCGCTTTTTCCTCAAGGTAGCTGCCGCTGGTGCATCCGAACTGACACCTTTCATCTATTGCTGGGACTATTAGTACTTATTCTTTTAGCAGTATTATTATTATTATTCATGTTTATCATCCTATTCAGATTACTGCTATCATTGATATATTAGATTGCTGCTACTATTATATTGTTTGGTTGGTTCTTGCACCATCTCTTCCTTTTCTGTCTTATGCAGTTCTGTGCACAGCGCTCTGTGTACAATGCAGTCCTGTACCCAGCACTCTGTGTATTATGCAGGCCTGTGCCCAGCGCTCTGTGTATAAAAAAAACTATGTCCCCGAATTTCTTTTTAAAAATCTGGTCACTTTAGAAGCAGTACATTACATTTACAGTGCCTCACTAAAGTATTCACCCCCCTCCCCCTTGGATTTTTACCTAATTTGTTACATTACAGCCTTTAGTTCAATGTTTCTTTAATCTGAATTGTATGTCATGGATCAGAACACAATAGTCTAAGTTGGTGAAGTAAAATTAGAAAAATATATACATAAAACTATTTTTCAGAAATAAAAAAATTATAACTGGCATGTGCGTATGTATTCACCCCCTTTGTTATGAAGCCCATAAAAAGCTCTGGTGCAACCAATTACCTTCAGAAGTCACATAATTAGTGAAATGATGTCCACCTGTGTGCAATCTAAGTGTCACGTGATCTGTCATTACATATACACACCTTTTTGAAAGGCCCCAGAGGCTGCAACACCTAAGCAAGAGGCACCACTAACCAAACACTGCCATGAAGACCAAGGAACTCTCTAAACAAGGAAAGGACAATGTTGTTGAGAAGTCAGGGTTAGGTTATAAAAAAAATATCACCCCAAAGACATGCTGGTAGGATCCTGTCTAAATTGTCCCTAATATGTATGAATGTGAGTTAGGGACCTTAGATTGTAAGCTCCTTTAGGGTAGGGACTGATGTGAATGTACAATGTATATGTAAAGTGCTGCGTAAATTAACGCCGCTATATAAGTAACTGAAAAAAAAAAAAAATCCAAATCTTTGATGATCCCTAGGAGCGCCATCAAATCTATCATAACCAAATGGAAAGAACATGGCACAACAGCAAACCTGCCAAGAGATGGCCGCACACCAAAACTCACGGACCGGGCAAGGAGGTCATTAATCATAGAGGCAGCACAGAGACCTAAGGTAACCCTGGAGGAGCTGCAGAGTTCCACAGCAGAGACTGGAGTATCTGTACATAGGACGATAATAAGCCATATGCTCCATAGAGTTGGGCTTTATGGCAGAGTGGCCAGAAGAAAGCCATTACTTTCAGCAAAAAACAAAATGGCATGTTTTGAGTTTGTGAAAAGGCCTGTGAGAGACTCCAAAAAATGTATGGAGGAAGGTGCTCTGATCTGATGAGACTAAAACTTTACTTTTTGGCCATCAAAGAAAATGATATGTCCAGCGCAAACCCAACACATCACATCACCCAAAGTACACCATCCCCACAATGAAACATGGTGGTGGCAGCATCATGCTGTAGGGGTGTTTTTCAGCAGTCGGGACTGGGAAACTGGTCAGGGTTGAGGGAAAGATGGATGGTGCAATACAGGGATATTCTTGACCAAAACCTGTACCACTCTGTGTGTGATTTGAGGCTAGGACAGAGGTTCACCTTCCAGCAGGACAATGACCCCAAACACATTGCTAAAGCAACACTTGAGTGGTTTAAGTGGAAACATGTAAATGTGTTGGAATGGCCTAGTCACAGGCCAGACCTCAATCCAATAGAAAATATGTGGCCAGACTTAAAGATTGCTGTTCACAAGCGCAAACCTTCCAACTTGAAGGAGCTGGAGCAGTTTTGCAAGGAGGAATGGGCAAAAACCCCAGTGGTAAGATGTGACAAGCTCATAGAGACTTATCCAAAGCGACTTGGAGCTGTGATAGCTGCAAAAGGTGGCTCTACAAAGTATTGACTTTAGGGGGGTGAATAGTTATGCACATTGACTTTTTCTGTTTTTTTGTCCTATTTGTTGTTTTCTTCACAATAAAAAAAAAACATCTTCAAAGTTGTGGGAATGTTCTGTAAATTAAATGAAGCAAATCTTCAAAACATCCGTGTTAATTGCAGGTTGTGGAATGGTGAAAAAACCCATCCTTTCTGCTGTGTGTCTCTGTGTGCCCCACGATGCATGGAGAAGAGAAAGAGCAGCAAAGAATTGTCTGAGGATTTTAGAACAAAAATTGTGGAAAAGCATGGACAATCTCAAGGTTACAAGTCCATCTTCAGAGATCCTAATGTTCCTGTGTCCACTGTGCACAATATTATCAAGAAGTTTAAAGCCCATGGCACTGAGTGTAGCTAATCTCCCTGGCCGAAAGAAAAATTGATCAAAGAATACCCGAGGAAGCCAAAATCTTTTGGGGAGAATATGCTGTGGACAGATGACACAAAATTACAGTTTAAAGTGTAAGTTCAGCTTTACAGAAAAATCTGTATGGTGAACTTACACAGGACCCCCATCTCACCCCCCGTCCCGCTGACCTGCATGGCGGCAATTGTCTGTTCTGAGCTCTGGTATAGCTGCCTTGCGGGGCACCGGGGCTTAATCACCTAAATGTACCCATCAGGAGGGACGTTTAGGAGCATTTGAAGTGGTCGGCGCTGACCAATCAGAACCCGTGTAACCCGTCATCAGCGGGGAAGAAGCGAGAAAGCTGAGAGGATTTCTAAGCGCCGGAGCCTTGAGTCTGCTACACGGCGGCTCAGAATGGGTGATCACTGCCATGCGGGACAAAGGGGGGGGGGGGTAGGTGGGGGTGTGCCCTGTGTAAGTTCACCTTACAGATTTTTCTGTAAAGGTGAACTTACACTTTAACCACTTAAGGACTAAGCCTCTTTCTGAGATTTGTTGTTTACAAGTTAAAAGCAGTTTTTTTTTGCTAGAAAATTACTTTGAAACCCCAAAAATTATACTTTTTTTTTTCTAACACCCTAGAGAATAAAATGGCGCTCGTTGCAATACTTTCTGTCACACCGTATTTGCGCAGTGGTCTTACAAGCGCAATTTTTTTTAAATTAAAAAATAAGACAACAGTAAATTTAACCTAATTTTTGTTTATATTGTGAAAGATAATGTTACACTGAGTAAATTGATACCCAACATGTCACTCTTCAAAATTGTGCCCGCTCATGGAATGGCGACAAACTTTTACCCTTAAAAATCTCCATAAACAACGTTTAAAAAATTCTACAGGTTGCATGTTTTAAGTTACAGAGGAGGTCTAGGGCTAAAATTATTGCTCTCGCTCTACCGATCGCGGCGATACCTCACATGTGTGGTTTGAACACCGTTTTCATATGCAGGCGCTAGTCACGTATGCCTTCGCTTCTGCACGCGAGCTCGTTGGGACGGGGCGCGTTTAAAAAATTTTTTTCCTATTTATTTTACCTTTTTTTTATATATTTTTACACTGTTATAAAAAAATGTAAACATCCCTTGTAATAGGAAAAAAGCATGACAGGACCTCTTAAATATGAGACCTGGGGTCAAAAAGACCTCAGATTTCATATTTACACTAAAATACAATGAAAAAAAAAATTGTCATTTAAAAGAATGAAAAAAAAATGGCCCTTTAAGAGCTATGGGCAGAAGTGACGTTTTGATGTCGCTTCAACCCTGTAATGCTATGGAGAGGGGTGGGGGCCATCTTCCCCTCACTCGTCTCCATGTCAGGCCACAGGAAGGACCCAATTGCTTCCGCCGCTGCCGACGGCTCCGGTAAGCGGCGGAGGGCACCGGAGCACGGCGGGAGGTAGGGGCCCTCTCCCGGCGCTGATAAAAGTGATCTTGCAGCGAATCTGCCGCAGAGACCACTTTTATCTTAAACCGGACCGCTCACTGAAGAAGAGGATATCGGGGTTTTGGCAACTAGCTGCTGCCATAACAGCAATAACCTCCTTCAAAGTGCTGACGTATAACGACGGTGGTCGCTCCAGAAGTGATTAAAGAAAAGAATACAGTCAAACATGGTGGAGGTTCACTGATGTTTTGGGGTTGCTTTGCTGCTTCAGGCACTGGACCTGCTGCTGTCAGTCAGTCAGCCAATCAAGAGAATGGGGTGGAGCCGGGCTGCAGCTCCGTGTCTGAATGGAGACAGGGAGCTGTGACTCGGCTCGGGTGCCCCCAAAACAAGCTGCATGCTGTGGGGGCACTTGACAGGAGGGAGGGGCCAGGAGCACAGAAGAGGCACCCAAGAAGAGGAGGATCCGGGCAACTCTTGTGCAAAACCATTACATAGAGCAGGTAAGTATAACATGTTAGTTATTTTTATTGAAAAAAAAAAACCAGACTTTACAATCACTTTAACTTCCCGCCGAGCGTACGCAGATGTGCGTACTCAGCTTTCGGGGGTTATACCGGGATGATGCCCGCAGCTGCAGGCATCATCCCAGTACTGTTTTGTAGAGCAGGCGATCGGCTATCCAGGTATAACAACCAATGCGGCTAAAAGCCGCTCGGCTGTTATACCGGAGCCGCCTCCTGCCGCTCTTACCGGGCCTCCCGTTCCATTGGGAGGCCCGATGACCAATTGGACGCCTCTGGCAGCTGGGGGCGGGCTGGAACGAAGCTGTGGGCGGGCTGGAACGAAGCTGTGCGTTCCAGCCTTCTAATTGTAAACGCGGAAGCAATGTCATGACGTCACTTCCCGTTTACTCAGCTCCAAATGGTGTCGGTTTTAAAAAAATACACAGAATTTCGGCGATCTGAATACTTTGAGGTGCAAAGGAGGGATCGGGGGTCTTTTAGACCCCCGATCCCTCCATAAAGAGTACCTGTCACCACCTATTACTGTCACAAGGGATGTTTACATTCCTTGTGACAGCAATAAAAGTCATCAAAAAAATTTTTTTTCTTTTAACTAAATATAAAAATAAATAAGAAAAAAAAAATTTAAAGCGCCCCGTCCCCGCGAGCTCGCGCAGCAAAGAAAACGCATACGGAAGTCGCGCCCGCATATGTAAACGGTGTTCAAATCACACATGTGAGGTATCACCGCGATCGTCAGAGCGAGAGCAATAATTCTAGCACTAGACCTCCTCTGTAACTCTAACCTGGTAACCGTAAAAAAAATTTAAAGCGTTGCCTATGGAAATTCTTAGGTACCGTAGTTTGTCGCCATTCCACGAGTGCGTGCAATTATAAAGCGTGACATGTTTGGTATCTATTTACTTGCCGTAACATCATCTTTCACATTATACAAAAAAAATTGGGGTAACTTTACTGTTTGTTTTTTTTTAAATTTATGAAAGTGTCCCTTTTCCCAAAAATTTGCGTTTAAAACACCGCTGCACAAATACCATGTGATATAAAATATTGCAACAATCTCCATTTTATTCTCCAGATTCTCTGCTAAAAAAAAAAATATATATATATATATATATATATATATATATATATATATATATATATATATTTGGGGGTTCTAAGTAATTTTCTAGCAAAAAACACCAAATTTCAAATAGGCTTAGTCATGAAAGGGTTAAGGCTGGGTTCACACTTATGGGAATTGGATGCAGATTTCTCCGCATTCAATTCGCATGGCAGGAGACTGTGACTGACTCTCAATGGAGCCGGTCCAAACATCTCCGGGGCGTCTTCGGAGTAAGTTGCACAGGGGTCCTGTGTGTCTTTGGCTCTGTTTCAGGTCCAAATTCAGGCAAATATTCGGGCCTGATTCGTCCTTGTCCACCGAACCCCTGCTGTGAGCCGCATTCAAATTACGGTATATGTGGAGTAGTTCAATTCTAGTGGGGAATAGGAGAAATTACCCACATCCCTAATATGGAACACAATAAACAACAGAAGACCCTCTGCCAGGACTTTAAAGGGCAATGACTCCAAAAAAATGCGTATGCCGCTCTGCGCAAAACCCTTGCACAGAGCAGGTAAGTATAACATGTTTGTTATTTTTAAAAAAAACAAACCTTTATAATCACTTTTATTTGAATGCGGAAAACAGAAGATCCTCTGGCTGGACTTTATAGGGCGATGACTCCAAAAAAATGCGTATGCAGAAAAATCTAAGTAAAAATACGTTTAATAATACTAAATCTAAAATGCGCGTGCCGCAGGCCGGGCACCCGCGATTGCTCCACACAGAGACAGAACGGAGATCTGTCAATGTAAACAGACAGATCTCCGTGTTGTCAGGGGTGAGAAGAGCGATCTGTTGTTCATACTAATTATTAACAACGATCGCTCTCCTCAGTCAGTCCCCTCCCCCCACAGTTAGAATCACTCCCTAGGGAACACGGTTAACCCCTTGATCGCCCTCTAGTGTTGACCCCTTCCCTGCCAGTGACATTTACACAGTAATCAGTGCATTTTTATAGCACTGATCGCTGTATAAATGCCAATGGTCCCAAAAATGTACCAAAAGTGTCAGATCTGTCGGCCATAATGTCGCAGTCCCGATAAAAATCACTGATCACCGACATTACTAGTAAAAAAAAAAAAAATATTAACAAAAATGCCATAAATCTTTCCCCTATTTTATAGATGCTATAACTTTTGCGCAAACCAATCAATATATGCTTATTGCCATTTTTATTACCAAAAATATGTAGAAGAATACATATTGGCCTAAACTGAGGAAAAAATTGGCTTTTTTAAAAAAAAATTGGGGATATTTATTATAGCAAAAAGTACAAAATATTGTGTTTTTTTTCAAAATTGTCGCTCCGGTCCTTAAGTGGTTAAGTGTGAACTCAGCCTTAATGTGGTGGCTTTATTAGTTTTCTTTTTGCAGAATATTTTTTTTTTATTTTCACTTGCGTGCCTGGCTTTTTCTTTTGCAGTTTTATATGTCTCTGTAAAACGAAGATGCAGCAAGCAAAGTCATAGTCTCATGATATGAAAAATTGTTCCAATAGTGTCACTAAGTATTATGCAGCGTACACACGGTCGGACTTTTCGGCTACAAAAGTCCGACAGCCCGTCCGACAGACTTTCGACGGACATTTGGCGGACTTTTGGCGGACTTGAGGCAGACATTCTAATGAACGGACTTGCCTACACACGATCACACAAAAGTCCGACGGATTTGTACGAGATGACGTACACTGGACTAAAATAAGGCAGTTGATAGCCAGTAGCCAATAGCTGCCCTAGCGTGGGTTTTTGTTCGTCGGACTAGCATACAGACGAGCGGATTTCTGGGTCCGGCGTAGTTACGACGTAAAGATTTGAAGCATGTTTCAAATCTAAAGTCCGTCAGATTTGCGGCTGGAAAAGTCCGCTGAAAGTCCGGGGAAGCCCACACACGATCGGATTGTCAGCCGGCTTTAGTCCGTCGGCGTCTGTCGGACTTTTGTAGACGAAAAGTCCGACCGTGTGTACGCGGCATTAAAGTCACTAGGTCAGTGTGATGACCAAGCAACTAGGCTGAGATGTCATCAGTCTGCTGCAGGCCGGTGATAGCATTTCCTCAGTCACCACTCCCCCAGTAATCACACTGGAAATTTTGTAGGAAACCACAAGTTGAGAGGGAGCAATAAGGATCTCATATTTGCCAGACTTTTGTGAACACAACCAAGAACTGTATACAGTAGGGAAAATAATTTTTTGATCCCCTGCAGATTTTGTAAGTTTGCCCACTTACAAAGAAATGAAGGGTCTTTAATTTTTATCATAGGTGTATTTTAAATGATAGCGATAGAATATTAACCAAAAATCCAGAAAAAACACATGATGCAGATTTTATAAATTGATTTGCAGTTCAGTGAGTAAAACAATTATTTGATCCTCTACCAACCAACAATAATTCTGGCTCCCACAGATTAGATACAGTATGTGCTCATGTGGTACACAGATTAGTCCTGTCAATTTAAGAAGGTGCTCCTAACGACAACTCGTTATGTGTATAAAAGACACCTGTCCACAGAATCTCTTTCTTCCATTTAAACCTCACCATCATGGGCAAGACCAAAGAGCTGTCAAAGGACATCAGAGACAAGATTGTAGACCTAAACAAGGCTGGAATGGGCTACAAGACCATCAGCAAGAAGCTTGGTGAGAAGGAGACAACTGTTGAAGCGATTATTCGCATATTGAAGAAATACAAAATAACCATCAATCACCCTTGGTCTGGAGCTCCATGCCTCATGGGGTAAGGGTTATCATGAGAAAAGTGAGGGATCAGCCCAGAATTACACAGGAGGAGCTTTTGAATGATCTCATTTAGTTGGGACCACAGTCACCAAACAAACAATTGGTAACACAATACGTCACCATGGATTGAAATCCTGCAGCACTCGAAAGGTCCCCCTCCTCAAGAAGGCACCTGTACAGGCCCATCTGAAGTTTGCCAATGAACATATATTCATGAACATGATTTAGAGAAGGATTGGGACAAAGGGCTGTAGTCAAATGAGACCAAAATAGAGCTTATTGGCATTAACCCCACTCTCCATGTTTGGAGGAAGAAAAATGCTGACTATGACCCTAAGAACACCATCCCTACAGTCAAGCATGGAGGTGGAAACATGATGCTTTGGGACTGTTTCTCTGCAAAAGGTACAGGCCGACTTTGCCGCAGTGAGGGGCCATGTATTGTACAATCTTGGATGAGAACCTTCTTCGCTCAGCTAGAACACTAAAGATGGGTCGTGGATGGGTCTTCCAGTATGACAATGACCCAAAACATACCACCAGGGCAACAAAGGAGTGGCTTAAGAAGCACATTAAGGTCATGGAGTGTTTAATTGGAGTGCCAATAATTTAATAATAGTAGAAAGGGGTACCTACATCCTATTAGATTGGAAACATTTGTATTTGAGGCTAGTGGACTTTAATGATACTGTAACAATTTAAAGTACAAAAAAGTATAAAACAAGTAAAACTGTATTGAATTAACATCAACATATTAAAACATACATATTTATTTAAAAATTATATATCTCTGTCCATTCATTCAGGGGGGGAGGGGGGGTACAACTAACAAAAATGGCAGTACCAGTTGACCCTGTGTCCGATAAATTGGCATGCCAATTTAACGGACACAGGGTCAGCTGGTACTGCCATTTTCAAAAAATCCAGAAAAAACACAACACAAATCTTATAAACTGAGTTGCAGTTCAATGAGTAAAATACGTATTTGATTCCCCAGCGAAACATGACTGGCAAGCACAGAAGTAAGACATTTCTTGTAGTTGGTTACCAGGTTTGCACACGTCTCAGGAGGGATTTTGGTCCACTCTTCTTTACAGATCTTCTCTAAATCCTTAAAGGTTTCTTGGCTGTCGCTTGGCAACTCGAAGGTTCAGTTCCCTCCCTAAATTTTCTATAGGATTAGGGTCTTGAGACTGGTTAGGCCACTCCATGACCTTGGAGAAATTTGTATTTGTGGCTAGTGGACTTTAATGGTACCGTAACAATTTAAAATCCAAAAAAGTATAAAACAAGTACATTTTTATTGAATTTATTTACATTCGGGTAGGAACTGCTCTCCATCACTATATTCAATGCCCCCTAAAGAACAGAGGATTCAAGCAGGAGACTTAGCCCACCAAAGTCAATTTTTTAAAATACCACCTGTAGGTGTATTGGCCTTTTTAAATTACTTTGTTAGCTTATTAGATTGAACTAACAACTAGTATTTACAGTAAAGCAGTGATAAAGCTGGGAAGCTCGAGCTGAGAATTGGATAGAAAAGATGCATAAGCAAAATGTGAAATTCTCATTTCAAAACGATCAGTAGATCCAGGTCTAGCAGGAATTCTATGCATATCGTGGTGCTTTCTGTACAAGTCAAGCCTAACCTTTACCCCCTGTATGTCCTTCAACGTAATGGGTGTTTGGGATCAGTGGGCCCAAAATATATCAATTTTACCATCGCAAGAGAATAGACAACACAAGTACTGTAAAGCAGCTACTCTGGTTTATTGAGTACGGGTTACATTTTTATAGCCAGTGAGCAAGTCTTGGGTCACACCTATGTGGTTTTTCAGTGCGTTTTCGGTTTTGCTGCGCACTACATTCCATTTAACATAGTTTCCTATTGGTCAGGTTCACATCTCTGCCTTTTCCACCAGTGCCTTTTTGCAAAGGGTCAGGGACTTTTTTTTTGCCCCACAGCATGTTGTATAGACTTCAATGGCAAAACAGCAAAAGTGCATCAAAAACACAGTGCTTGCCTTTTTGATGTGTTTCTGCTGGATTCTCCCGCCTGACAACAGGCACCTCCCAAAAATGCATTAAAAGCATGTGAAAAATGCATTAACCGCAACCTGCATAGGCATGAACCAGTATGAAGGGAGACTGGGCTTAAACAAAATATAAGGGAGTCCAGGCTTACACAATACAATAGTGATAGGAGGGAGTCCTAGGTTACACAGCCCAGTAGAAAGCCATCCTGAAATACACAACACAATAGAAGAGCGTTCTAAGTTACACAACACAACACAATAGAATATAAAGGGGTCCTGGGTTACAAAACACAACAGAAGGGAGTTCTAGGGGCACATCATGATAGAAGGTAGTCCTTGGTTACTTAACAAAATAGAAGGGAGTCCTGGGTTACCCCAAAAATTTAAGGGAATTTGGGGTTACACATACAAAAAGTAACAGAACTCATGTAAGTAATACAAATATGGAGGTCAAGTTCCAAAATGGCTACACTTCTGTCAGTAAAATCTAATTTCCCCTTCATTTGCGACACGATTGACCATTAATAAGGCTCACTGGGGAGGGGGGGGGGGGGGGTTCAAGCTGAACGTTTACAAGAAAAAGTTAAGATTTGCATATAACTTCGTGACTCTATTTTCCTGGACCTAATGATCATTTTAAAATGTGGTCAATACAGAAATAAACCCCTGCTTATGTACAATGGATATAAAAAGTCTACACACCCCTGTTAAAATGTTAGGTTTCTGTTACACCCCTGTTAAAATGTTAGGTTTCTGTGATGTAAAAAAATAAGACAAAGATAAATAATTTCAGAAATGTTTCCACCTTTATTATGACCTATAATCTGTACAACTCAATTGAAAAACAAACTGAAATATTTTAGGGGGGGAAGTAAAAATAAAAAACTAAAATAATGTGGTTGCATACTATAAGTGTGCACACCCTCTTATAACTGGGGATGTAGCGGTGTTCAGAATTAGACAATCACTTTCAAACTCATGTTAAATAGGAGTCAGTACACACCTGCCATCATTTAAAGTGCCTCTGGTTAACCCCAAATAAAGTTCAGCTGTTATAGTAGGTCTTTCCTGACATTTTCTTGGGACGCATCCTACAGCAAAAGCCATGGTCCGTAGAGAGTTTCCAAAGCATCAGAGGAATCTCATTGTTAAAAGGTATCAGCCAGGAGAATGGTACAAAAGAATTTCCAAGACATTAGATATACCATGGAACACAGTGAAGACAGTCATCATCAATTGGAGAAAATATGGCACAACAGTGACATTACCAAGAACTGGACACCCCTCAAAAATTGATGAAAAGACAAGAAGAAAACTGGTCAGGGAGGCTGCCAAGAGGCCTACAGCAACATTAAAGAAGCTGCAGGAATATCTGACAAGTACTGGCTGTGTGGTACTTGTGACAACAATCTCCCGTATTCTTCATATGTCTGGGCTATGGGGTAGAGTGGCAAGACGGAAGCCTTTTCTTATAAAGCAAAACATCCAAGCCCGGCTAAATTTTGCAAAAACACATCAAAAGCATGTGGGAAAATTTGTTATGGTCTGATGAAACCAAGGTTGAACTTTTTGGCCATAGATCCAAAAGATATGTTTGGTGCAAAAACAACACTGCACATCACCAAAAGAACACCATACCCACCGTGAAGCATGGTGGAGGCAGCATCATGCCTTGGGGCTGTTTTTCTTCAGTTGGAACAGTCAAGGTAGAGGGAATTTTGACCGGTTCCAAATACCAGTCAATATTCGCACAAAACCTTCAGGCTTCTGCTAGAAAGCTGAACACGAAGAGGAACTTTATCTTTCAGCATGACAACGACCCAAAGTATACATCCAAATCAACAAAGGAATGGCTTCACCAGAAGAAGACTAAAGTTTTGGAATGGCCCAGCCAGAGCCCAGACCTGAATCAGGTTGAAAATTTGTGGGGTGATCTGAAGAGGGCTGTGCACTGGAGATGCCCTCGCAATCTGACAGATTTGGAGTGTTTGCAAAGAAGATTGGGCAACTATTGCCAAGTCAAGATGTGCCATGCTGATAGACTCATACCCAAAAAGACTGAGTGCTGTAATAAAATCAAAAGGTGCTTCAACAAAGTATTAGTTTAAGGGTGTGCACACTTATGCAACCATAGTGTTTTATTTTTTTTATTTTTACTTCCCTCCACCTAAAAGATTTCAGTTTGTTGTTCAACTGAGTTGTACAGTTTATAGGTCACAATAAAAGGTGGAAAAAGTTCTGAAATGATTTATCTTTGTCTCATTTTTTTACATCACAGAAACTTGACATTTTAACAGGGGTGTGTAGACTTTTTATATCCACTGTGTATATATATATATATATATATATATATATATATATATATATATATATATATATATATATATTTAAATTACATGATTAGTTTGAATTCCCTTGGTTTGTGACAGGTATACTTTAACTGTGCATGCTGTAACATCCTTCCATCATTCGCAGTGTTAGGTGTTATGTTTAGACAGGATGTTACGGATTCTCTCTAGGTGGGGGCTGAGTGGCTGGCTCAGCATAAAGCTCCAGCGGCCCCCATCTCCCAGAGGTATGTATAATCTCCCAGATTATCTCTCACTGAATTAACATCTCATCCCACTGACCTGATCCAGAATAGAAGCCTGCCAAATTTCACTCACACACATTCTGGGCGAGGACATGTCCCCACCACACATGTACACATGTAAAGTAGTCTCTCAGCCCTTCAAGATGATGGACCCAACATGGAGATCTGCTCAGGTCTGGTACTCCATCGTGGTAGCTTCATCATGGTATGGCGGGCCTTTTAATCAGTTAACCAACAGCATGGCACCAATTTCAGATCTGATCATCGTTCTGTGATGGACATAAAAACTGGAGATTGACTGGTACTAACGACTAGCAGCTTCTCTTTGCCATAGAGGTGGGCTGATCGTTTCTGGATTGGCAACGTTCTCTCCTTTTGTTTGCTGCTTGTCTCCATCCCTACTGGAGTCATTGGATTCACGTGGTACAAAGTTCCCACTTAATTCAGCACAATCCAAACTGAACATGTAAGTACACAATATTATAAGCAATTTGTTCATTTCTGATCTTTGACGCAAACTCAACCACATATATACCGCGAACAATAGATATAACATTTTACTATGCTGCTCTATATAGTACTGACTTTTTTCTAGCTGTGATTTACTGAGTACAGTACAGTGGTCATATACCTCCTACAACAGTTTTTGCTAGGTTGCTAGGGGTTCCTTGAGTAATAAAAAATCTCTAACTCTCAGATGAGTAATCATTGACAGTGATATTTGTAGATATCTCTAACTATATCTAGGTATCTCTAAGGAGGATTCTTCCCAATCTCTGCAAATGTAAGGAGCTTTCTTCTTACTGACCACCAATGTAAGGAACATTCTTCTTACTGACCACCAATGTAAGGAGCATTCTTTTCACTGACCACCAATGTAAGAAGCGTTTTTCTCACTGACCACCAATGTAAGGAACATTCTTTTCACTGACCACCAAAGTAAGGAACATTCTTTCCATTGACCACCAGTGTAAAGAAAAATCTTCCACCAATGTACGTAAAAGATCACATTAGTCTACCACTGTACCACATCCTACTCTATACACAAATATACATGGAGAAACAAAATTGCTACTCCATGAAATGTACTACAGCATGAGGCAAGCAAAGTATAAAACATATACTTTATTCATATCAATTTTAAATGAACATGGTGAACACTTTAAAAAACCCTATATGGGAAGAATACATAAATATTACCCTAGGAGAACTGAACATAGATACATATCCATTATAATAATCATAAAATTCCAATCTTGTGATGTCATAGCGTATAAGATGGTGTCTCATGATTCTACATCAACGCATTTCATGGTGAAAGCCATTTCTTCAGGATTGGGAGATTATTTAGTACAACCATTTTTCCAGCAGTATAACAGCTGTGCAATGTAGAGGTCTTGGGGGCGGATACAGGGGCCCATGGGAACCACACCACCCCTAAAGCTTCTACTACTTCCATCTTGTGAGGCATCCCTTTGGTAATTGACCCCCTTCTCCGTTTGGTGGTCCCTGAGTGGATTTGGTTCCCATGGGCCCCTGTTTCCACCCCCAAGACCTCTACATTGCACGACTGCTCTCCTCTTTAGTCTGGAGGTCCCAGTGCCCATGGTTGCCAAAAAAGAATGTCAAATTTCAATTCGTCCATCTTTTGATTCCACTTTTAAATTAGCTTTGGACCAGGGAAGACGGGATAGCACGGCAAATTGTGTTCACAGACAGTGGTTTTTAGAAGTATTCCTGAGCCCATGTTGATGTCCATCACAGAATCATGCCTGTTCTTTTCTTTTTTTTTTTTTTTTTTTTTTTCATAATTTTCATTTATTTTCAAAATATTACATATCAAGTAGAGTTTCCTGAAGTTGGGTTTTAAACACAATTCATTTTAACATTTACATCTAGCTTTTACTTGACTTCTCCAGTTATTTTTCATCATTAGTGTAAAGGAAAAGCAGTGGTTCAAAAAATAAAAACTACACTGGACTCAACAAATTATGTTTTGACCTTTAATCCTTCATAATGTACACTATCAGGGATGTGGTGGTAATAGTGTGTCCTCTGCCCAGATATTTTGCACTAAAAGTTGTTGTTTCACAGTGGCCAAGTGATTACTTAGCACTTCTGCCTGGCAGTAATAGAGTCGTTGGTTCAAATCCCAACCATGGCAGTACCTGCCTGAACTGTGCATGTTCTTCCTGTGCCTGTGTGAGTTTCCTCTGGGTACTGGTTTCCTCCCACACTCCAAAGACATGCTGGTAGGTTAATTGTCTAAATTGGCCCTACTACAGTATGTCTATGTATGAATGTGAGCTTGGGACCTTAGATTGTAAGCTCATGACTGATGTGAATATATATATATATATATACATAGTATCTCACAAAAGTGAGTACACCCCTCACATTTTTGTAAATATTTTATTATATCTTTTCATGTGACAACACTGAAGAAATGACACTTTGCTACAATGTAAAGTAGTGAGTGTACAGCTTGTATAACAGTGTAAATTTGCTGTCCCCTCAAAATAACTCAACACACAGCCATTAATGTCTAAACCGCTGGCAACAAAAGTGAGTACACCCCTAAGTGAAAATGTCCAAAATGGGCCCAATTAGCCATTTTCCCTCCCCGGTGTCATGTGCTGCATTCATATATCAGTGTTCTGTGTGGACCTAAAACAAATTCCTTCATGCTACATACCTATTAGTCTTTTTAGCTAGTTCAGAATACTGCCTTTCCACTTTATTAACCTATATTGTAAGTAAAATAAATGTGTACCCTTTTCTTACGACAGTAAGGTGGTTTTGGGACTCTGATGTAAGAGGGGACTCTAATGCACTCAAATATATTTAGGGAATGTGCAAACAAGACATGGAGAATGAAATAGTCAAATGCAGGTCATTTGGGGGCCAGTTAGCAATATTGATTATTGCCCATCAAGTACATTTATTCAATGGGAGTAACTCAGAAGGGATCCCAATAATCGGGCACCATCTTCTTTAACCCATAAACATAAGCCATATAAATTATACCATTTTTTTGTTTCAATTTTTTTTTTTTAAATAAAATAATCCCAGTTGTCTTCAAAATGCTTATCAGCAAAATTCATATTCTTTACATGTAATAACAGCTTTTAGACACAAGAGGGAACTGTTGTGCTGCACATATGTCAATAATGAGTTTAAAGGTTGTTCTTCATATATTTGTGGGATCTCTTATGCACTCTCTGGTTACTTGTGCTGGGTACACACAGGAAGTTTTTTCTCCGTGGGCTGAAAAGAAAAAAACGTACAGATCACTGTACTAACACATCCAATGTTAGTACGGTGCTGAACAAAAAAAAGTACAGATCACCGTACTAACACATCCAATGTTAGTACGGTGACCTCCTCCCCCCCTATTTAGGAGATATTCACCCTGCATGCAGCCAGTGACATCACTGGTGCATGTGCTCTGAAGATCCGGTATACCTTGCTGGAACTTCAGAGCTTCAGGCCGGAACCGAGGGCTCCTGCACGCACGCAGGACCGTTTGAAGGAATTTGGTGGCCCCAAGCAAAATGGACATGGAGGCCCCCCAAACCCCCCCCCCCGCACGCACGCACGCAAGCAAAGCCTACAGGAATCACAGCATAGCGATACAGTTTAGGTTCACCAACACTTTATATAAATAAAAAAGGTTTACAGTGCAAATACTGCTGTTGCATATAATGTGCATAAAATTTGAACATTTTCAACATTTGCAAAAAAAACACCTCTGTACCATAAAATCAAATATACATTAAAAAAGTGCATAATAACTAAATCCAACATACTTAAAATTGTTTTTATTATGGGCAGCAAGCTACCATATTTTTATTACTAAATGGGTCTTGATGACTGCCTCCCCCCCTTACTACTCCCTCCCCCGTGTTCTTTTTAACCCCCCTCCCTGGCTACGTACCGCGCGGCAGGAGATTCAATTTTCTGTTCCCGGCCAGGCCGGACTGAAAGGAAGTGAGCACTCAGTGTGTGCACTTCCTGTCAGTCTGGCCAGGAACAGGAAACTGAATCTCCTGAGTCCTGTACCGCGCGGACTGCAGGAGGAAGGAAGAGGAGGTCGGCCACGCTACAGGCAGCAGCTTATGGGAAGAGGCGGCCAGTGGCGCGGCTGGGGCCCCAGGCCAGCTCAGGGCCCCAAGCGATTGCTTGTTTTGCCTGTCCTGTCGCGATGGGCCTGCGCGCACGCGCGGGAGTGATGTCATCGCGTTTTTGGCCAATTACATAGCTGGAGCGCGATCCCAGAAGAAAGACAGGGGGGACATGTCAGCCCCCTCAGCGGTGGCTTTACAGCACTGGAGGGCTTCGTTCCAAGGTGAGTTTTTCATAATATGCTAGTATGCAATGCATACTAGCACATTATGCCATTGCCTTGCAGTTTTGTTTTTGTTTTTTGGCAACATCCACGGTTTACAACCGCTTTAGCAACATGATGAAAGGAATGTATGGTTTAAATTGTATACTTTCTGCATATAGCTGGGTACACACTTTAAGACAATTGGAAGAAAAGGAGGAACAATCAGTCGATTATCCGATCGTTTGTATAGTGCTTTTGACAGCTGATTCTGACTATTCGGAATGAAAAAAAAAAAACAAGACAGAAAATGTTTGTCTTGTGTGAACACAACGTCCGATTTTCACTCAATATGTACAGTAATCGTACGAAAATAAGGAATAGAGAAAAACTCGGAAGCAAAGAAAGACACAGAAGAAGGTGGCAACAAACATAGAAAGGAAGGAATGTTTGCCTTTGTCGTTCAAGAATTGTCATGCAAGTTAATACCATTGTCTGTATCATGTCTAAGAGAAAGGAGGGTGGGACTTTAAATGAATAGCGTGAATGCTCAAAAACAAAAATCGATGAACAACTGGGAAAATTTTATTCAATTCATAAAAATAACATGCACAAAATAAATATATCAATCATAAATGGAAAGAAATATTGGCAATAATAGCAACAATTGTACATGATTATATGAATACAAAAATTCTCCATGGTACACCAATTAGATATTGTTATACAGCCATATATTAAAGAGTAAAACTTCCAAAGCCTTCAAAGGTTCCAAATAAAAATGAAAAATACATGACGCTGGTAAAAAACGCGACAATGGTAGCTCTACGCATTTAAATCTGCACCTTTATGGAAAATCGGAGGACCGTTCCATCTGATTTTCTCATAGTGTGTACCCCACTTTAGGCCTAGTACTGCTGCATGGCATTTATTTTAAAAAATCACACGTTATATTGGTTGCTTTTCTATATTATCAAGTTGAACAAATAGTTGTAAGGGTTCAAAATAGACATGTGCAATTCATTTCAAATTTCCGATTTTCTGAATTTACGAATGTTCAAATTTTTTCGAATTTCCGGATTTTCGAATTTGGAATTTCCGGATTTTCGAATTTCCAATTTTCCGAGTTTCTGGATTTTCGAATTTCGTTTTTTCCGTTTGACGAATTTTTCAGAATATTCGTAAATTTGAATATTTTAAAATTCGGAAATTCGAAAATCCGGAAATTAGAAAATTCGGAAATCCGGAAATTAGAAAAATTTTGAAAATTTGTAAATTCAGAAAATCGGAAATTCAAAATCCGAAAACCTGAAAATGAATAACTAACTAATAATAACTGATCTGTTACTAACTATTAAATTATAGGTATTGGAATTTCCTTTCAAATTTGGCTGTTAGGGAACATAACGAATACGAATTTATCCGAAGTTACAAATTATCCGAAATAACGAATGCCGTTTCCAAATGAATAGAACGTAACAAATTAATAATAATAAATACCAATAATAATAATAAAAACTTTTTATTATTATTTATTATTGATTTGTTAGGTTCCATTCGTTATTTTTGATAATTCATAACTTCGGATAAATTTGTATTCGTTACGTTCACTAACAGCCAAATTTGAAAGGAAATTCCAATACCTATAATTTAATAGTTAGTTATTATTAGTTTGTTAGCTATTATTTCAAATTTTCTGGTTTTCGTACTTTCAAATTTTCTGAATTTATTTCTTATTTTTGAATTTTCTAATTTTCGGATTTCCGAATTTTAAAATTCCCGAATTTCGAATTTCCGGATTCTAGAATTTTTGAATTTATGAATTTCGATCATAACGAATGACCCGGAAAACGAAAAAAAAAACCAACAAAACGAATGAAACTAAAACTAACAAATTTTTCGGCAGTGCACATGTCTAGTTCAAAATACATACTGCTTTTATATACTGCTTCCTGTGTCTCCATTCTGAAGATTCATCCTCACTTCCTGTCCTGCATTACAACTAGGAAGTAAAAGCAAGATGGGGGAGTGCATCGAATAAAGTCGGTAGCAAGCACTTTGTGGTGTTTGCTCTTAGGAAGAACCTTTACTGTAAAAGTGTTTTTAAAAAAGTACTGCTCCTCTTACAGGTTGAATGACGCTCAGCATTATTCAGTCTACTTTCTGTATGCCCGCACCTCCGTGCGATTTAGATCTCTGAATTCATGACAGCTTGCGACTTCATTTAACAGAAGCCAATGCAAGTCACAATGAAAAAAACAGAAAAGTAGTGCAGAACCCTTTTTCAAAGTCGCTGCGACTTGAGTAGTAAAAATTTGAATGGTTCCATTGCTGAAAATAGGGTGCAACTTGTCATACAATTTTGAACTGTCAAATTGCACGATAAATCGCATTGGTGTGAAGAAGTGCCAACTGGTCCTGTTCCCTAGTGAGCTGCAAATGACAACTGCCCTCCCTTAGTGCCATTTTTAAATAGGACATCCAGAGAAAAGAAGAGGGGGTCACCCACCAAAAAAGAGATAATCTCAGCAAACAGATGTTGCTCGAATACTAAAGGTTGGTTACCTTCAATGGTGAAATTCCTATGTATACTGTAGTACGCTGGTTCACTCAGGGCTCCCTAAAGCTGGCCTTAAATGGACGGATGGTTGAGCAGGGACTGGTCAAATTTTTATCCATTTCATGTCAATCGATTGGTTTAATGCCCCGTACACACGATAGGTTTTTCCGATGGAAAATGGGCGATCGGACCTTGTTGTCGGAAATTCCGACCGTGTGTGGGCTCCATCACACATTTTCCATAGGAATTTCCGACACACAAAGTTTGAGAGCAGGCTATAAAATTTTTCCGACAACAAAATCCGTTGTTGGAAATTCTGATTGTGTGTACACAAATCCGACGCACAAAGTGCCACGCATGCTCAGAATAAATAAAGAGACGAAAGCTATTGGCTACTGCCCCGTTTATAGTCCCGACGTACGCGTTTTACGTCACCGCGTTCAGAACGATCGGATTTTCCGACAACTTTGTGTGACCGTGTGTATGCAAGAAAAGTTTGAGCCAACATCCGTCGGAAAAAATCCATGGATTTTGTTGTCGGAATGTCCGATCAATGTCCGATCGTGTGTACAGGGCATAACAACGTTAGAAAATTTTTGCTTGATTAGTGGCTGCAGAGCTGATCATTGTATTCTGATAGTGTAGGAGTCCCTTTCATCCAAATACAATAATACAAAGGGGAGGATTCCTATATCCGCCTCGTTTGTGTGGATGCGGGGAATGCGTTTGTCTTTTTTCATTCAGCCGCCGGCTGATCAAAAGAAAAAGAATCAAGTATTACACCATGTCCTTTGTTTTTTAACCACTTGCTGACCGCTGCACGCCTATATACGTCTGCACAATGGCAGCGGTGGGCAAATGGGCGTACCTGTACGTCCCCTTTAAGAGCAGAGGATAGCAGGCAGGCGCGCGCCGCCGCGTACAGCAAGACCATGCCCGCGGGACCGGCGGACTCGATGTCCATGGAATCGGCGTACTCGATGTCCGCCGCTCTCCGGCGATCGTGTCACGGAGCCTCAGAACGGCGAAGTGCCTATGTAAACAAGGAATTTCCCCGTTCTGGCTTGTGTCATGACAGAGATCACTGCTCCCTGTCATCGGGAGCGGTGATCTCTGTCATGTGACTTAAAGCCCATCCCTCCACAGTTAGAATCACTCCCTAGGACACACTTAACCCCTTCATCACCCCCTAGTGGTCAACCCCTTCCCTGCCAGTGTCATTTAGACTGGAATCAGTGCATTTTTATAGCACTGATCGCTGTATAAATGACACTGGTCCCAAAATAGTGTCAAAAGTGTCCGACGTGTCCGCCATAATGTCGCAGTCCCGATAAAAATTGCAGATCGCCACCATTACTAATAAAGAAAACATTTAAAATAAAAATGCCATAAAACCATCCCTTATTTTGTAGACGCTATAACTTTTGCGCAAACCAATCAATATATGCTTATTGCGATTTTTGTTACCAAAATAGAATACATATTGGCCTAAACTGAGGAAAAAAAATTGTTTTTTATATATTTTTGGGGGGATATTTATTATAGCAAAAAGTAAAAAATAATGCGTTTTCTTTTCAAAATTGATGCTCTTTTTTTGTTTATAGCGCAAAAAATAAAAATCGCAGAGGTGATCAAATATCACCAAAAGAAAGCTCTATTTGTGGGAAAAAAAGGACGTCAGTTTTGTTTGGGTGCAACGTCGCACGACCACGCAATTGTCAGTTAATGCGACAGAGTGCCGAATCGCAAAAAATGCTCTGGTCAGGAAGGGGGTAAATTCTTCCAGGGCTGAAGCGGTTAAAGTGGAGCTTCACTCTCCCAATCAGTATTGATTATTTGTAATCCTCCGGTGTTAGCATTAGTAAATAGATAGAAAAGTACTGTATATCATATTTACTTGTTTTAAACATTTTCTTTTTTTACATTCCTTTAGTTACTTCCTGGTTCCCATGCCTAGGCAAATGATGTCATATATCCCAGGAGTCTTCAGGAGGAGAGGAGGAGGGGTTTTCTCAGCTAAGCACACTCTCCTGCATGTGTTCCGTCAGATTAGGCGACCCGTCAGATTTTGTAACGGAAGTGACCTTCCATGAGTGTTCCGTGAGTCTGTGACGCTTGTTTTGATGTTCAATTTTAAAAGCAGCGGCAAGCCTGCTGATCTCACACGTTTCATAATCTGACAGAAGACCGCTGCTTTTAAAATTCAACTTTAAAACAGTGTCACCGACTTTTAAATACTGTATTTCACGATAAAAGCTCAGCTTAGTGGTAAAGATAAGTGTGAAATGCAAGATTCCGGTGGACGGAAAAAGATGTCCGCTTGGCGACTTCAGAGTGAAGGCTTACTGCGGCTGAGTGCGGGGTGTACCAAGATGGCTGTGATGGAACGTCATTTCGGTTACAAGATTTGACGGGTCGCTTAATCTGACAGAACAATTGCATGGCTGAGCTAAGGGCAGGAAGTAAATGCAACACTTGAAATTAAACATTTGCCCTTACTCAAGATGGCCACGGCCATAAATGTTAGGGGGGTGTTTTTTAAAGTGATTTCTCACCAAAATAAAGCATGGAGACATGGACGGATGGGGGAGTTTGCTTTGAATATTAAAAATGAATTAAAGTGTTTGTTAAGGTAAAAAAAAAAAAAAATTCTATAGTCCCCCCTTTTATATAACAGTAAACTCTGCAGTGTATGTCATTTATAAAAATATGCTGTAGAATAGCTTACTTCACAGCGCCCTTCGGTGCTCACCTGACTGCCTGCCGGTCTCCTGTCCAGATGCAATAGCACACCTCCAAATTTTGCGTGCTTCAACACAACTTGCCTGTCATAACATATTTTATGTGGCCTGGGCAGAAAAAAAAGTGTGTAAAATACACAGTAAAATGCAGTGCAGTGCAAAATGGTAATAACTGCATCAATGTGTATGCTTTTTCTGTGCATTTTTTATGTATTTTGTAGTGTGAACAATCCTTCAATCAATGGTACATGCACCCTAAAGGGTTACTCTTGAAGAAGTTAGCAAATTTTGTTTGAAAGTCCTTAAAGTGGTTGTAAACACACTTTGAACACCTGCAAGACAAAGGCAGAATGAGATTGTATGCATAGCATACTAGCTCATTATGTAATACTCACCTGAGATCGAAGCCCCCGCTGCGGTGCCCGTACACAGCACCGGACGGCGACATCACTCTCGATGACGTCGGCACATGCAAATACAGGGGATATCTCCTAAACCGTGCAGGTTTAGGAGATATCCGGGGTAGCTACAGGTAAGCCTTATTATAGGCTTACCTGTAGCAAAAAGTGGTCTGTAAGGGTTTACAACCACTTTAAGGCTGTTACTTCTCCTTACTCACTGTCCTTTATTTCCTTCCAGTTGTGAAAACCCTAAGCAATTCTCCTGGTGGATGATAATGGTTTTACTGACATTCACTCTTCGTTCACCCCTACGAGAATACTAACTTTTGAAGTTCTCAGATCCTCTCATAATATTCCACTGCGGGAACATTATAGTTATCTACAACTTAGACACTTCCTTCAACAACTGATAAAATCCCGACCTACCCCGTATACATTAACTCCTTTTGAAAGCCTTTGCAGGGCTCAACCCCACTCCCCAGGTTTAATATCCTTACTCTACTCTTCAATTATTTCCTTTAGAAAACCTCCAATACGGCCCTATCATTCACAATGGGGGAAGGACCTGGGCAGACAGATAGACCCGGAGGACTGGCAGATCATGACAATAGCCTTTGTGAAAAGCTCCAAAAATGTTCTTATATTGGAGAATGCCTATAAGGTGTTATATACATGGTACTATACACCAGCTAGACTGGCCCAATTCATTCCATCTTACCCTTTGTTTTAGAGGCAGTTCGCAGGAAGGTACTATGGGTCTCGTTTGGTGGGTATGTCCTAGGGTGTGCAGATTGTGGGTCAGGGTTTACACCCTTCTTCGTATACATGCTTCACACTAACCTTAAAAGAGACCCCTATGAGGCTCTCCTTCGTAAGCCAATCTCAGAAGTGCTTCGTCCTGAACACCAACTAGCTCTGCATCTTTTCACTGCAACTAAGTTGACCATTGCGAGAGCTTGGAAAACCCCCGTACTTAGCTTTGAAGCAGTCAAGAATTGTATGAACGATATTATGATAAATGAGAAACTGACAGCCTTTGCCTTTGGATACCCATAATAAATTTCTTAAGGTCTGGCAGCCGTGGATAACATACAACCAACCTTCCAGGTTCGATAATATGCTTCTTTCCATTTGAACGATCTCCCGGTGCAGACCCCTTTGGACTCCCCCCCCCCCCCCTTCCCTTCTCCCCTTTGTTTCTCTCCTCTTTCCTTTTAATTTATCCTTCTAACTTTCTCTATAGTTCTTTTTTTCTCTCTCTCTGTTTTCATGTACAAATGTCCTTCTTAATCGCCAGGCCGCCGGGTGTTGGTTTGGTGAGGATGGTTACAATGGCGACATATTAAAACTTGAATGTCGTAAATCTAAGTACCTGAATACCCATTCTCAGTTAGCTGTATTGTTTTGAGCTTTTATACACATATATCATTTTTACTTTTTTTTATTTCTTTTATTAACAAGTTTGGATACCCAGGTCTTAGTCCACCATGCATCACAGTTTTGGGGTATTAAGCTCTTTTCAAGGACTTAAGGACTTTAGTTAACACCTTAATCACACTTGTGAATTATGTAATGTCCCTTTCAGCGTCCCTCTGGGACTCTTTTCTTTATGCTATGCTCTGACTGGCTGGTTTCTAGACATGTGCGCCGTCAATAAATTTGTTTTGTTACGTTCCGTTTCGTATTAGCCGTTAATTCGTATTTCGTAATTTGTGTCCGAAATTCAATTTGGATTCGTATGAAATATGAATTTTCTTTAGGTTCGTTAACTTTTCGTAACAATTACGAAAGTTCGTTATGATGAATTTAAAAAGCAAAAAATACCTTTCTCAATATGGCAGTCGTCGGACGCATTATGCTCATTATGAGGGGCTCCCACCATCCCTGTGCTGTGCTGATTTCCTGGGTTTGTACCTCTGCTGTGCTCAATATGAGGGGCTCCCACCATCCCTGTGCTGTGCTGACTTCCCCGGGGATGGTGGGAGCCGTTTATAATGAGCACAGCACAGGGATGGTGGGAGCCCCTCATAATGAGCACAGCAGGGGTACAGCCCCAGGAGGAAGTTCATTATGAGGGGCTCCCACCATCCCTGTGCTGTGCTGACTTCCTGGGTTTTCTTCAGCATAACGAATAATCGTAATTATTATGACAATATTGAAACGATATTAACGAACATTCTTATTTTGTCCAATTCTGAACTACCAGTACCAGTCTCCCAATCCCATATTAAAAAAGGTAATTTTCTCAACCCTCACTCAGCAGCAGAAGAAAACCTCTGATTGTTCAACAAAACACCAGTCATGTTTCCGTTGTAACGGAATTTGGATCCGAAATTCGTCAACGAATTTTCGTATTTCGTATACAATTCAGAAGCATAGAAATTCATATTTCGGGAGCTTCCGAATGAACGAATTTTTGGAAATTCGTACAAATTTTTGATTCGTACGATACGAACCGCGCATGTCTACTGGGTTCACATCTCCATGCAGAGTGGCTCACAGCAGGGGTCCAGTGCGTCCTTGTTCACCTTTTCAGGTCTGATTTTGGCCCAATTTTATGGCTGAATTCAGACCTGAAACAGACCAGAAGACGCACAGGAGCCGACCCGGAGCTGTGTGAACCGGCTCCATAGAGAGCCGGTCACAGACTCCTGACATGCAAATTGGATGCGGGGAAACCTGCATCCAATTTGCAATAGTGTGAACCCAACCTGAAGGGGAAGTACAAACAAAGCTTTTTTGGCCATACTTCTCCTGTGGGTCCCAGTAGTACACTTATTTCTTCACTCCTGTGACCTGAGCTAAAGGCTGCTGTTGGCGGGTGTCGTACAACTGGTCCAAGCTCTGCAGGGATCCCGACAATGATGTCGGGATCCTCTCAGACGCCTGACCAGCAGCTGGCTCAGTCTCTCAGCATGCCACTGAAAGCCTGAGCCAGCTGCTCCCACCCCCTCCACAGCCCAGCACTCCAGTGAGCACTTGAGGGGCAGAGCACAGAGCTGGTGACTGTTTTTCATGGCTCAGTTCTCGACGTTGAGCCAATGAGGGACAGCTGCAGCATCGGATTGATGCTGCAGCCATCTAGGTGCTTCTCTGATAAAGTCCTCACCCATTGAGATGTAACGTGTAAAGGCAGAGTTAACATAGTGACGTCATCAAGCTTGCTGGCTCGGAGGAGGAAGCAAGCTGTGGTGCTCTTTTGGTTTGTGGATACCTGAAACCTAACCCGATCTGTAGGACACAATCCAGCTGATGTTTTATATCTTGAATCATTTTATAATGTGAGTAGTTTTTTGCCATTTTTTTTATAAATAACTTAGAGAGCATTAGATGTGGCTTATTATTTTGAGGGACACATGAAGACTTATTGATGAGCTGGATTTATTACTGCTGACCCTATGCAAGGCGGTGGTATAGCGCCATCTTCCGGTTACAACAGATAATGCCATTTTTGGCCCTGCTTCAGTTAAGAGTCAATACTAAGGTGAGCAGAACTATTATTTGAGCGCAAGGTTTTGGGAAAAAGTGGTTTGTGGAATTTTCTTAACACATGGATCATACGGCACATACTTTCTATATAAACTGGAAGCTCACTTTTTTTTTTTTTCATATGTTACAATAATTTGTAGAATCTCCTTTCGCTGCAATTATAGCTGCAATTCTTTTTGAGGATGTCTCTACCACTTTTGCACATCTAGAAAGTGAAATGATTGCCCATAATTCATTGCTGAATAGCTCAAGCTCTGTCAGATTGAATGGAGAGCGTCTGTGAACAGCAATTTTCAAGTCTTGCCACAGTTTTTCAATAGGATTTAGGTCTGGACTTTGACTGAGCTATTCTAACACATGAATAGGCTTTAATCTAAACCATTCCATTGTAGCTCTGGCTGTATGTTTAGGGTCGTTGTCCTGCTGCAAGGTGAACCTCCGCTCCAGTCTCAAGCCTTTTGCAGACTCTTCTAAGATTGCTCTGTATTTGGCTCCATCCATCTTCCCATCAACTCTGACCAGCTTCCCTGTCCCTGCTAAACAAAAGCATCCCCACAACATGATGCTGCCACCACCATGTTTCACAGTGGGGATGGTGTGTTCAGGATGATGTGCAGTGTTAGTTTTCCGCCACACATAGTGTTTTGCCTCTAGGCCAAAATGTTCAATTTTGGTCTAATTTGACCAGAGCACCTTCTTCCACGTGTTTGCTGTGTCCTCCACATGGCTTCTCACAAACTGCAAAAAGGACTTCTTATGGATTTCTTTCAACAATGGTTTTCTTCTTGCCACTCTTCCATAAAGGCCAGATTTGTGGAGTACACGACTAATAGTTGTCCTGTGGACAGATTCTCCCACCTGAGCTGTGGATCTCTGCAGCTCCTCCAGAGTTACCATGGGCCGCTTGGCTGCTTCTCTGATGAATGCTCTCCTTGCCCGGCCTGTCAGTTTAGGTGGACGGCCATATCTTGGTAGGTTTGCAGTTGTGTCATACTCTTTCCATTTTCAGATGATGGATTGAACAGTGCTCCATGAGATGTTCAAAGCTTGAGATTTTTTTTATAACCTAACCCTGCTTCGGCTATTGAGCTCTGTAACTAACATGCCTATTTCCAACAAAGCAGGTAACATTAACATGGTCTAGCGCTCTATCTACTGATTGGTAATAATTTATAGGAAATATTCATATGCATCATTTCACATTTAATTGATGAAAAAAAATAGCAAAAATTATTTTATCCTATTTAGTGCTGACAAAAAAAAATAAAATATCTTCAAAATGCTATTTCTTCCCTTTACCTTCTACTGTTATACTTCTTTGTTCCCATTCCTTTTTTGTCTTCTTTAACTTAGAATAGTCTGCACACTTTTTTTTGAACATATTGTTCTAAAAACTTGAGGCTGGAGTCTGTCATTTAACGTGACTGTAAAGTGTAGTACAGTGTAATACTTACCTGCTCTGTGCAATGTCCCCCTCTGGTGCTCTGGGCTCCTCATCTTCTTCGTGTGCCAACCACAGGTAGCTGCTTCATATAGTGACACACTTGCCGGCTGGATCCCGAGCCACGCTGTGTGAGTCCATTGGCGCACACAGTGCGGCTCGGCCCCGCCCCCAGCTCGCTTGTCATTGGATTTGATTGACAGCAGCAGGAGCCAATGGCTGCCGCTGCTCTTACTGAGTCCCGTTAGGAGGGAGAGAGAGCACCGATGCTGCTCTTGGGCACAATACTGAATCAAGATTTGGCTTAGGTAAGTATAAAGGGGTTGGGTGGGGATGCTGACAATAGAAGGTTTTTTTGCCTTAATGCAGAGAATGCATTAAGGTAAAAAATACCTTCAGCCTTTACAACCACTTTAATTTTTCTGGCCTGACAGTCACCTGGAGAGAAAAGCCGATCACTTGCGATTGACCCAAATCTGTCAGATTAAAATACCTGTGGACTCATAAATCCCCAGAGGTCAGGTGTGGGTGAAATACATATAAATAGCTCAAAAAATTATAAGGAGCTAGGTATATGGGATGCTGTTACACTCCACCCAAAACTGACATTTAATTAATGGGTGTCTTGGATGATCTAATCACATACTGGCTTCATCTCTCTTAAACCATTGTGACAGAACTATGTGGACTGCCATTGCTGACCTCCTTATGAAAATGTTGCTTGCCTGGCTGTCTGTGTAGGGATTTATAAAAACAAATTGCATAGCCATTCGTCCAGTGTGTTTTGTGAGAACTGGACAAAAAAGGAATGTTGTTTGGGCTATTTTCTTTACTTAATTAATATTTTTTTTATTGTGAGCAGTAGGAAAATATCACATTATGACCACTAGATGGAGCTGAGGAATATAGGAAATACATATGTCCTTGTAACAAGACATACAATGTGACATTTCTAAAGAATGTTTGCGGGAATTAGCAAACAATGTAACCATTGGTCAGTGTCAGCTGTCAGTGCTGGGCCAATGAGCTGTCGGTGGGTAATTCCCAGGCCCACAGCTTCATGTACAAAGGGGGGGGGGGGGGCGATGCTTGTGACGTGTGTTGGCCTAATATGGCCACACGTGATGGAGCATTCTTCTTACTAATCACCAATGTACTGTAATAGGGCGTACACACGGTCGGACTTTGTTCGGACATTCTGACAACAAAATCCTAGGATTTTTTCCGACGGATGTTGGCTCAAACTTGTTTTGTCTACACACGGTCGCACAAAGTTGTCGGAAAATCCGATCGTTCTAAACGCGGTGACGTAAAACACGTACGTCGGGACTATAAACGGGGCAGTGGCCAATAGCTTTCATCTCTTTATTTATTCTGAGCATGCGTGGCACTTTGTCCGTTGGATTTGTGTACACACGATCGGAATTTCCGACAACGGATTTTGTTGTCGGAAAATTTTATCTCCTGCTCTCCAACTTTGTGTGTCGGAAAATCCGATGGAAAATGTCCGATGGAGCCCACACACGGTCGGAATTTCCGACAACACGCTCCGATCGGACATTTTCCATCGGAAAATCCGACCGTGTGTACGGGGCATTAGTCACATTTTTTTTTCCTGAACTACTAATGTAAGGTACATACTTCCCACTGACCTCTAATATAAAAGGTATTCTTCCCACTGATCGCCAAGGTAAGGAACATTCTTCCCACTGATCCCCAATGTAAGGAACATTCTTCCCACTGATCCCCAATGTAAGGAACATTCTTCCCACTGACCCCCAATGTAAGGGGCATCTTTCTACTGACCGCCAAGGTAAGGGGCATTCTTCCCACTGACAGCCAATGTAAGGAACATTCTTCCCACTGACCCCCAATGTAAGAGACATCTTTCTACTGACCGCCAAGGTAAGGGGCATTCTTCCCACTGATCCCCAATGTAAGGAACTTTCTTCCCAGTGACCCCAAATGTAAGGGGCATTCTTCCCACTGACCCCCTATGTAAGGGGCATTCTTCCCACTGATCCCCAAGGTAAGGGGCATTCTTCCCACTGACCACCAGTATAAGAAGCATTCTTCCCACTGACCCCCAATGTAAGGGGCATTCTTCCCACTGATCCCCAAGGTAAGGGGCATTCTTCCCACTGACCCCCAATGTAAAGGGCATTTGCATTCTTCCCACTGACCACCAATGTAAGGAGCATTCTTCCCACTGACCCCCAATGTAAGGAGCATTCTTCTCACTGACCCCCAATGTAAAGGGCATTCTTCCCACTTACCCTCAATGTAAGGAGCATTCTTCCCACTGATCCCCAAGGTAAGGGGCATTCTTCCCACTGACCCCCAATGTAAAGGGCATTCTTCCCATTGACCCTCAATGTAAGGAGCATTCTTCCCACTGACCCCCAATGTAAGGAGCATTCTTCCCACTGACCCCCCAATGTAAGGGGCATTCTTGCCACTGACCCCCAATGTAAGGGGCATTCTTTCCACTGATCCCCAATGTAAGGAACATTCTTCCCACTGCCCGCCAAGGTAAGGGGTATTCTTCTTACTGACCACCAATGTAAGGAACATTCTTCCCATTGACCCCCGATGTAAGGGGCATTCTTCCCACTGACCCCCAATGTAAGGAGCATTCTTCCCACTGACCCTCAATGTAGGGGGGATTCTTCCCACTGACCCCCAATGTAAGGGGCATTCTTCCGACTGACCACCAATGTAAGGAACATTATTCCCATTGACCCCAAATGTAAGGGGCATTCTTTCCACTGACCCCAATGTAAACAGCATTCTTCCCACTGACCCCCAATGTAAACGGCATTCTTCCCACTGACCCTCAATGTAAGGGGCATCCTTTCTACTGACCGTCAATGTAAGGGACATTCTTCACACTGACCTCCAATATAAAGGGTATTCTTCCTACTAACCACCAATATAGAGGCATTCTTCCTACTGACCGCCAAGGTAAGGAGCATTGTTCCCACTCATCACCAATGTAAGTGGCATTTTTTCAACTGACCCCCAAAGAATACTTTTAGAAGAGGTTCTCTGTGACCTTAAAATTATTTTAAAGGTTCCTCTAGGCTAGAAATGTTGAGAAAGGCTGACCTAGAAAGACAGTTCAGGTAGGATCCACTGTTAAGTTGGCCATAGATAGATTGTTGGCCAAATGTTGATTCATCTATAGCCGTTCCTGCAGAAAGTTTGGAAAATTTTCATTTGATCAGTGCATGCAGCCAGTCAGCTCCAGCACTGATCAGTGTATTCTGATAGTGGAGTCGTCCCCGCTGTCAGAACACTATAGAGCAGTAGGGAGGATTCCTCTGACCACCTTGCTTGCGTTGACGAAAGAATCAATTCGGGAATCCATGCGTCAAATAATCCATCTATGACCAGCTTTAGAATTTCCTTCATTCAAGAAAATATCTCCATCCTGCTCCTTTTTTTTCCTCACTGTGGTCAAAAGCAATCTTCGTTTTGACCCCACTAACTATTAGAAAATCAAACAACGTTCTGAAAATGAAAATTTTTGAGCAAAATTCTAATGGTGTATAGCCAGCTTTACTGTACTTCCAAATTACAGCCCACTGCATTCAATAAAGTCTGTAAAAATTAATAGGTTGGAGACATTCCATGTGACATTCTACTCTTCTTTTTTTGTCTAAGTGCCATTAAATTGTGTACTAAACAATCCATCACAGAGCTTACACGTTGGGGGATGGATCTGGCCTCTTAATTTGCACACTATAATTATTATTACTGTTAAACTGCTTAATATTTCCCTACAGACCAATGTGTGTGCATCTCCAATTATGTGTCTGGTCCCCCCCTTACAGCTGACTCTATGCAAATCCAGAGAGGAGGGAGGGAGGGAGTGCGAGTGGTCCGGCTCTCCCATCTCTCTGTGCAGGAGACTCTGCACAGCTTGGGGTCTTGTCTGCTCAGGAAGGATTCTTCGTCTACCCTCCACATGGATTACTTAGAGTTAGCCTGGCTTGACATGCCAGTCACCCAAACAGAGAAGCATCCATCTCATTCGTAAGTAACTGATGATCACTATGTTACCACCTCTGCAGGGAGGCTGTTCAGGGGATTCACCACTCCTTCTCTTTCTGTCCAGGCTTATTTTAAAAGTATGCTGCTTCAGGATAGCTAATTTTAAATATTCATTACTCTGTAATTATTCCTGATTTATCAGTCTGAGGATGAGGAAGGAGACTTATAGAATTTGGGCATAAAAGTGATAAGTGGTTACCTAAACAGGTTTAGATTTTCAGATTTCAGCAGATTAGTTCGATGGGAGCAGCAAATTCTGGTTGGTTTTGATAGGTTAATGCACTTTTTATCTTGGTCTTTACTTTGGCCAATGGCTTTAGAGTTAGGGTTGGGTGGCATTTCTGGGGCCAACAATCCATTGCTGGAGTCAGGAGGACATCACAATGCTTTGCTGGAGTCAGAAATTACAAGGCATCACTTGATACATAACTGGAGCCAAGAATACAGGACATCACTTGGTACATTACCAGGGTCAGGAGTACAGGGCATCACTTGGTACATTACCAGAGTCAGGAGTACAGGGCATCACTTGGTACATTACCAGAGTCAGGAGTACAGGGCATCACTTGGTACATTACCAGAGTCAGGAGTACAGGGCATCACTTGGTACATTACCAGAGTCAAGAGTACCGGGCATCACTTAGTACAATACCAGAGTCAGATGTACAGGGCATCACTTGGTACATTACCAGAGTCAAGAGTACCGGGCATCACTTAATACAATACCAGAGTCAGATGTACAGGGCATCACTTGGTACATTACCAGAGTCAAGAGTACCGGGCATCACTTAGTACAATACCAGAGTCAGATGTACAGGGCATCACTTGGTACATTACCAGAGTCAGGAGTACAGGGCATCACTTGGTACATTACCAGAGTCAAGAGTACCGGGCATCACTTAGTACAATACCAGAGTCAGATGTACAGGGCATCACTTGGTACATTACCAGAGTCAGGAGTACAGGGCATCACTTGGTACATTACCAGAGTCAGGAGTACAGGGCATCACTTGGAACATTAGTGGATTCAGGAATACAGGGCATCACTCAGTATATTGCTGGAATCAGGAGTACCAGGGCATCATTTGGTCCATTACCGGAGTCTGGAATACCGGGCATCACTTAGCACATTGCTGAAATCAGGAATATGGAGCATCACTTGGCACATTACCGGAATCAGGAATACAGGGCATCACTTGGTAGAGTACTGGAGTCAGGAATACAGGGCATCACTTGGTAGAGTACTGGATTCAGGAATACAGGGCATCACTTGGTACAGTACTGGAGTCAGGAATACAGGGCATCACTTAGTACAATACTGGAGTTAGGAATACAGGATAGCACTTGGTACATTGCTAAAATCAGGAGTACGGGGCATCACTTGGTACAATACTGAAGTAAGGAATACAGGGCATCATTTGGTACATTGCAGGAGTCCGGAATACAGGGCATCACTTGGTACAATACTGAAGTCAGGAATACAGGACATCACTTGGTACATTTGTGGAGTCAGGGATACAGGGAATGCCTTGGCACATTTCTGAAATCAGGAGTACAGGGCATCACTTGGTACATTGCTGGAGTCAGGAATACAGGGCATCACTTGGCACATTGCTGAAATCAGGAGTACAGGGCATCACTTGGCACATTGCTGAAATCAGGAGTACAGGGCATCACTTGGTACATTGCTGAAATCAGGAGTACAGAGCATCACTTGGTACATTGCTGGAGTCAGGAATACAGGGAATCACTTGGCACATTGCTGAAATAAGGAATACAGGGCATCACTTGGCACATTACCGGAGTCAAGAATACAGGGCATCCCTTGGTACATTACTAGAGACAGGAATACAGCACATCACTTGGTACATTTGTAGAGTCAGGGCCACAGGGGATCACTTGGTACATTGCTGAAATCAGGAATATAGGGCATCACTTGGTACATTACCAAAGTCAGGCATACAGGGCATCATCATCCATTATAAATTTTAGGATTGCCATGTACATTGCTGTGGCATATAATCCATGCAGCATTTTTTAGATGATATGTTACATCAGGAGTTACATATCAAAACAGCTACCTAATTTAATGCTGGAAGTTGCAGTAACACACATGGTCCAATGTTCTCTGGACAAAAGTTCTATGGTGTAGATAAATATAACAAAGTACATGCATATAGTTATATAATCTTTATTGTAGGACTTTGCTTAAGCCATATAAAGTAAACAGAATATATATATATATATATATATATATATATATATATATATATATATATATATATATATATATATATATATACCGGTATGTATATATATATATATATATATATATATACATACATACAGTATGTATATATACTGTCTATTTATTTATGTGTGTGTGTATCAGTATGTCATGAAGTGTCATTTTGAGATTAATCCAACGCAACAGCAATTTTTAATGCTAATTGAAGCAAAAATTAACCCACAGCCAGGAACACACAAGAAGCTGAAATTATATAGTTACTACTTATTACATATGAAAGATGACATCTTCTAACATACAGAGAGGAACAAGTTAACATTTGTTACAAGACAAAAAACATAATGCTGATAGACTACAGTTTTTAAAAGGGAAGCAAGTAACGTCAGCACTCAGCAGCATTGTTTATGTGATAATTGACAAGTGGATCAGCCTTCCATATGGATCTTTGTATATGGAATTGGTGTGTAGAGATAGATGAATAAATTTGCAGATACTGTATAATGGGAATGAGGAACTAAGATATTTTTAAAAAACTCTCCATTAAATACAAGCATCTAGATTTGTTGGGTGGTTACCATTTTCTAGTTCTGTGTAATTTGTTGTTTCTATTAAATGCTCATAAATCACTGGAAAAACTATAGTAAAATACTGTACTATACCTTGGAACCTTGGGTTAAACCTCCAGACAAAAGCCATACATTATCTCCAAGCTTGCGTTCTTGTATTCCTTCTCTTTGTAAATACTGAAGACCTTCTCTACCTTGTGGGCCTAAATACGTATACTATATTACCAAAGGTATTGTGACGCCTGCCTTTACACGCACATGAACTTTAATGACATCTTAGTCCGTAGGGTTCAATATGGAGGTGGCCCAACCTTTGTACCTATAACAGCTTCAACTCTTCTGGGAAGGCTGTCCACAAGGTTTAGGAGTGTGTCTATGGGAATGTTTGACCATTCTTCCAGAAGCATATTAGTGAGGTCAGGCACTGATGTGGACGAGAAGACCTGGCTTGCAGTCTCCGCTCTAATTCATCCCAAAGGTGTTCTATGAGGTCAGGACTCTGTGCAGCCAGTCAAGTTTCTCCACCCCAAACTCACTCATCCATGTCTTTATGGACCTTGCTCTGTGTACTGGTGCGCAGTCATGTTGGAACAGGAAGGGACCATCCCCAAACTGTTCCTACAAAGTTGGGAGCATGAAATTGTACAAAATGTCTTGGTATGCTGATGCCTTAAGAGTTCCCTTCACTGGTACTAAGGGGCCAAGCCCAACCCCTGAAAAACCACCCCACACCATATACATAGAGGTGTAGTGTACCGCTCAAGGAACAGATCGCCTCCCTTGCTGCTCAGCTGCCTCTAGATGTAGATCGGGTGCCAGCCCTGCTTGGAAAAGGAATTCACAGGAAGAAAAAAGTCCGGATGGCTGCACTCCGATATAATCACCTTTATTCCAGATAAAAATATAAACCATACAGCAGATGGTGGTGAACAACAAGCACAGCTAACATGTTTCACACCCAAATCTTGTGCTTGATCAGCGCTATGATTTGGGTGCACTACCGCACATATTAACAGGTCCTAACTGAGCCCTGCATAGAAGTAAACAACAGACAGGGTTTCTAATCCTTTTCCACGGTATCCAAAACTATAGAAAATGTTTTGACGACACTCTTTAATTTTAGTAAATTCCAACACCTGAATATAAAACCACCTTAAAGAAAACATGATCTGTTGGAGGGAATACTTACCTGAAACAACTGCATCAACCAATCAGATTAAATCAGCACTGGAAAATAACATTTGGGATATGGAAGCTTGAATCTGATTGTTGGTGATACTTTGCATGTCTACAGTTTCTAGTAGTTTAGACATGATTCCACGTTGTATTCTTTTCTCTAAAACTATAAAAATGATAGAAAAAGTTTTCAGCCTTGTATATGGGGAGATAGATATACCACATTCTGGCTTATTCAAGAGTATAATGAAAATACAAACACAAAGGAAATGTGCAGAAGCCCATATGAACTAACCTTAGGTCTGGGTCCACATACTTGTGGGGCCAGTTTCAGTGCGATTTTTCAAAGGATTCCGGTGTGGTTTCATTCACCTGTTCAGATGCGATTCAGGTGTGAATTTTTAAATTGTATGACACTTGAATTAGCACCTGAACCAGACTAAAAAATGTACAGGGCTCTTTAAAAAACGCACTATAGCCAACCCGCACATATGTGAACCGGGTCCATAGAAAGCTGGTTTGGTTCACATATCATACAAATCGGAACGCATCCAATTCACATATATGTGAACCGGGGCTACGTTTATTGCAGAAGAATTCTGGTTGATGGTATTATTTCACTTTATGGTTTGCCTTACTTACACCGTACAACCCAGGCATTTGGTCAGGTGATCGTAGTCAAAGGGAGGATCAGAGTTCGGATTGGTGAACCTCCTTTTAGCAGAGATAACTTGACCAGATGCCTAGATTTTTGGTTATATGCTTATCAATTGAGAGATCCTGAAACAATGGGGTTGATTTACTAAGACCTCTTTCACACTGGGGCCATGGCCACCTTAGCGCTAAAGCGCTGCTTGTCTTGGCGGCGTTTTAGCGCTGTTTAAGCGTCACTTTTCAACCGCTAGCGGGGCGCTTTTAACCCCAAAGAAGGGGTTAAAAGTGCCAGTGTTGCAGCACTTCCAGAAGTGCTTTTCAAGCGCTTTGGAAGCACTGCCCATTCATTCCAATGGGCAGGGGGTATTGGGAGCACTAAATACAGCGCTCCGAAACTGCTCCTAAGATGCTGCTTTCCAAACCAAGGGCCAGTTTACTGTACTTCAGACTTTAGGGGGCTGGATAGATAATGCCTCAGGCTTGATGGCCAGTGGGAATAAAATAATTACATAGCACTCCTATGGTTAGGTGGAGGAGGAATAGTGCCCAGTTATTAGTATTTGTGCGAGGAATAGTGCCCCATTATTGGTGTCAGTGGGAAAAATAGCGCTCCATCGCTGGTGTCAGTGAAAGGAGTAGTGTCCCATCTTTGGTGTCAGTGGAAGGAATAGTCCCTCATCATTGCCATCAAAGGAAGAAGTTCTGCTCCATCACAGGTGTCAGTGGGAGGAATAATACTCCATTGTTGATGTCAGAGGGAGGAATATTGTCCCAAGGGCCAGAAAAAGGCAAAACAAAGGGCCATATCTGGCCCACGGACCGCAGTTTGGAGACCATGTTTTGGAGATATTTCCACTACCTATAGGTAAGCCTTATTCTAGGCTTACCTATAGTAAAAAGTCACTAGGGAGGGTTTACAACCACTTTAAGGGTATGAGCGATCAAGTCACCTGCTTCCGAGTTACAGTCAATAGTCCTAGTTGCCAATCTCTAGGCCCACAAGATGTAGTGGATGAAATCATCACTCCCTCTAAGCTCTGACACCAGCCAAGACCGGAGATTTTGGGGCCAGCTGGGATGGAGGGAGGAAGGAACAGCAGAATTGCTTGAGAGGGGACTAATAATGGGTTCACATACACTATGGCTTTGCCATAAATGGGAGAAGTGACAGTGTCTCTTTAAGGGTTACCCACCTTCACTGACAAGGGGAGCACTGTGCATTTTTGCACCCACCGTTATTATCAGCAGAGAATTTGCCCTTGTGTGCATATCATCAGTGCTATCATAATGGAGTTCAAAATACATGGCACATGTTTTTCTGTCTAGGAACCAACAAGTACAAGTGTACCTTTATATAACCCCACTCCCCCCCCCCCCCCATGTCTCTGTTTTAGGAACTCAAGGACCACTTTCCAATTTTGATTTATATTTATTATGTATACTATCATCTGTTAAGAAAAGTCGGAGTTCCAAAAATGTTATTGTGTTTAATGTAATCAACATGAAAATTCTCAATAAAAACTCAATTGTAAAAAAAAAAAGCCTGCCTTAGTTCCCCCACCCCTCTTTATCTAAAAGCTCTATATAGATGAAAGGGAAAGCACAGTTGACATACAAGAGATCAGCCAATCAGATATCAGATTAGTTGATTTAGCAGGTGAAATCAGTTTTTTTTTATCAGTGACTGTCTTATTAAATCAATCTACGTGGGTTGGTTGAAGGAGGGCACCTGAGAGGTAAATGTTTCAGCCATAATTGGGGTGGTGAATATACGCCATTGTATTGCCGGACAGTCCCTTTAGATTTCATTCCAGTTTTTGGTCTCTAAAGACTAGACTGAAGGAGAAAACAGAGCTGGCTGTTCAGATAAACAAAATGGGGTCTGCGATGTTCTGAGAGATGAGGAGGTTCCTGTCCCTGCCTCCCCAATTCTCTAGAGGGTGTCATCCAAATGGACAGAATCCATGTTAAGCATCTCTTTCAAAGGCCATCGAGCGGTATTGATCAGGATGTCAAGTAAAGAAGGCGAGAGACAGGTTCTCCTTTCATGTCAGTTCTTATAATAGGCTCTGACTCTTCTGTCCCTCCTATCAGTGTCATCTCTCCCTCCCTTTCCATGCAGAGACTCATCAGGGTGGGCCTGCTGGTCACAAACAATCAGGAGGTGCAGTGAGGTCCCAGGTAGTCTGTTTTAGGTCAATTCTGTCTACCTATCCTAATGTGAAGAGCAATAATGAAGTATCTGCCATGATATATATACAGTATATACAATATTTTTATTTTTAGAAATTTTTCATATACAGTGCCTTGAAAGAGTATTCATACCCCCTTTGTCATGTTACAACCAAAACATAAATGTATTTTATTGGGATTTTATGTGATAGACCAACACAAAGTGGCACATAATTGTGAAATGGAAGGAAAATGATAAATGGTTTTAATTTTTTTTTTACAAATAAATATCTGAAAAGTGTGGAATTCATTTGTATTCAGCCCCTCCGAGTCAATACTTTGTAGAACCACCTTTCGCTGCAATTACAGCTGCAAGTCTTTTTGGGGATGTCTCTACCAGCTTTGCACATCTAGAGAGTGATATCTTTGCCCATTCTTCTTTGCAAAATAGCTCAAGCTCTGTCAGATTGAATGGAGAGCATCTGTGTACAGCAATTTTTAAGTCTTGCCACAGATTCTCAATTGGATTTAGGTCTGGACTTTGACTGGGCCATTCTAATGCCGCGTACACACGGTCGGACTTTTCAGCTACAAAAGTCCGACAGCCCGTCCGACAGACTTTCAACAGACTTTCTAACGACCGGACTTGCCTACACATGATCACACCAAAGTGTGATCATACGGATTCATACGTGATGACGTACACCAGACTAAAAAAAGGAAGTTGATAGCCAGTAGCCAATAGCTGCCCTAGCGTGGGTTTTTGTCCGTTGGAATAGCATACAGACGAGCGGATTTCTGGGTCCGACGGAGTTACGACGTAAAGATTTGAAGCATGTTCCAAATCTAAAGTCCGTCAGATTTGCGACTGGAAAAGTCAGGTGAAGGTCCGGTGAAGCCCACACACGATCGGATTGTCCGCCGGATTTGGTCCGTCGGCTTCCGTCGGACAAGTCCGACCGTGTGTACACGGCATAACACATCAATATGTTTTGATCTAAACCATTCCATTGTAGCTCTGGCTGTATGTTTAGTGTAATTTTCCTGCTGGAAGGTGACCTCCGCCCCAGTCTAAAGTCTTTAGCAGCTCTAATGCCGCGTACACACGACCAGAAATGGTCAGACCGAATCATTCCATCGGACATTCCGATCGTGTGTGGGCTTCATCGGACTTCCTCTTTCGAAAATTCTGACGGACCTAGAAATAGAACATGTTTTAAATCTTTCCGATGGAAACAATTCCTATCGGGAAAACCGTTCGTCTGTATGCTATTCAGACGGACCAAAAACGATGCAAGGGCAGCTATTGGCTACTGGCTATTGAACTTTCTTTTTCTAGTCCCGTCGTACGTCATCGCGTTCTAAACGATCGGACTTTGGTGTGAACGTGTGTAGTCAAGTCCGTTTCAGCGGAACTCCGTCGGAACTCCGTCGAAAAAAAGTCAGAGTTTATTCTGATGGAAAGTCAGGTCGTGTGTACACGGCATAACAGGTTTTCTTCTAAGAATGCCCTGTATTTGGCTACATCCTTCTTCCCATCAACTCTGTCCAGCTTTCCTGTCCCTGCTGAAGAAAAGCATCCCTATAACATGATGCTACCACCACCATGTTTCACAGTGGGGATGGTGTGTTTAGGGTGATGTGCAGTGTAAGTTTTCCGCCACACATAGCGTTTTGCTTTTAGGCCAAAAAGGTCAATTTTGGTCTCATCTGACCAGAGCACCTTCTTCCACATGTTTGCTGTGTCACCCACATGGCTTCTCGCAAACTGGACTTATGGCTTTCTTTCAACAATGACTTTCTTCTTGCCACTCTTCCATAAAGCCCAGATTTGTGGAGAGCACGACTAATAGTTGTCCTGTGGACAGATTCTCCCACCTGAGCTGTGGATCTCTGGAACTAAATGCAGGGGGCTGTGTGACAAAAGAAAGAGAGAAATTCTGAGTTCTCTGTGAAGGACAAATATCTATAATGCAAAACCAAAAATAAGAACAAAAATATGGAAGGGTAAGCATTGTAAAAGAGTGGTTCACATCAAAAATGACTTTACAGTTAAAAACGAAAGTAATAATATACCCAAATGGTAGGGTCCATAAAATGTTAGTAATCAACACCACGTCCCATATTTCAGTTTAAGATTTCATATGCTATCAAATTTCAGCCTACTATAACACTAAAGGGTTGTTGGCTGCACAGATTTCCGTATATATCCCTAGAACCATCCTAGTCACTGCAGACTACATGATCTGAGCAAGTAGACCCTCCCAAATGCAACATTGATGAGCAGCACAGAAGCTGATTTTCAAATTTTAATAAGAGACTTCTGGATCTTACATAGATTGCAAGTGGACATAACTTGGTATCATAGATGGGTATTGGTTATCTTGTAAAACACTTTACCAGCAATGTAAAACTGATGGTTTGTGATGGTGTTTCATGATGCTCTTTGTTGTCTTCCAGGTTTCTTTGTGGGATATCACACAATCTGAACCTTCAAGTCAAAGCTGAGCCATCCAGCCCAACTCTACAGATGGACACGAGCGGGTACTTTAGCCCAGGTGGGATGTCAGACACCAGCAGTAGCTATGGGCTCTCTGTTGGAGGACAATCTCAGGGTTTGGACTCTCCCACTGCACTGCTTGGATTCCCTGATACCAGTGAAAAGTTGTTTGCAGACAGTCCACCTTCCATGGGGGAGGACTCTGGCATGCAGTGTGTTCTCAGGTCTGTCCCCAAGCGACTGTGCCTGGTGTGTGGAGATACAGCCTCAGGATATCATTATGGAGTGGCTTCTTGTGAGGCCTGCAAAGCATTCTTCAAACGCACAATACAAGGTGAGAATCCTCACTTTCTGTAGTTCTATGCGCATTTCTATGCATTTATATAATTTAATAGGTTTTCAGTTTGATTTGGCTACATTTTGAAAACAGTCACTCTGCTCTGTCCTTGTTCAATCTTATTTTATAAGGAATTAAATAACATACAGTGGGTATGGAAAGTATTCAGACCCCCTTAAATTTTTCACTCTTTGTTATATTGCAGCCATTTGCTAAAATCATTTAAGTTCATTTTTTTCCCTCATTAACCACTTCAATACCAGGCACTTAGACACCTTCCCGCCCAGCCCAATTTTCACCTTTCAGCGCTGTTGCAATTTGAATGACAATTGCGCGGTCATGCTACACTGTACCCAAACACATTTTTTATCATTTTGTTCCCACAAATAGAGCTTTCTTTTGGTGGTATTTGATCACCTCTGCGGTTTTTATTTTTTGCGCAACAAATAAAAAAAGACCGAAAATTTCGAAAAAAAACAAGTTTTTCTTTGTTTCTGTTAAATTTTTTTGTAAATAAGTACACTTTCTCCTTCAATAATGGGCACTGATATGGCTGCACTGATGGGCACTGATACGGCGGCACTGATTGGCACCGATGAGGTGGCACCAATGAGGTGGCACTGATGAGGTGGCACTAACGGGCACTGATGATGGGCACTGATAGGCGGCACTGATGGGCACTGATAGGTGGCACTGATGGGCACTGATAGGTGGCACTGGTATGCGGCACTGATGGGCACTCATAGGTGGCACCGATGGGCACACATAGGCGGCACTGATGGGCACTCGTAGGTGGCATTGATTGGTATATATGGGTGGCACTGATGGGTACTTATGTGTGGCACTGATGTGTGGCACTGATGGGCACTGATAGGTGGGCACTGATGGGCACAGATGGGCACTGACAGGTGGCACCGATGGGCAATGACAGTTGGCACAGATGGGCAATGACAGGTGGCACTGAAAAAAGCATTGCTGGGCAGATCTGGGCATTGCTGGGCAGATCATGGACATAATAGTGCCAATCAGTACCCATTTGTGGGCACTGATTGGCACAGATTGGGCACATGTGGATGGCCATGGGGTACATACCTGGCCATCCACGTTGCCCCTTCCCTGGTGGTCCTAGTGGCATCCCTGGTAGTCCAGTGGGGTGATCTGAGGGGGGGCTGCGCTGATAAACAATCAGCGCAGACCCCCCCTGCCAGGAGAGCCGCCGATCGGCTCTCCTCTACTTGCGTCTGTCAGGCGCGAGTGAGGAAGAGCCGATCAACGGCTCTTCCTATTGACAGCGCGATCAGCCGTGATTGGACACGGCTGATCACGTGGTAAAGAGCCTCCGCCGGAGGCTTTTTACCAAGATCAGTGTAGCGGTGTGTCAGACTGACACACCGCTCCACCGATCGCCGCGATGCGCGCCCCCGGGGGCGCGCTGCGGCATGTTATCCTGCTGGACGTCATGTGACGTCCAGTCAGGATAACAGAACCACTTCCCAGACGTCAATCCGCTATAGGGCGGGCGGGAAGTGGTTAATGTACACACAGCACCCCATATTGACAGAAAAACACAGAATTGTTGACATTTTTACAGATTTATTTAAAAAGAAAAACTGAAATATCACATGGTCCTAAGTATTCAGACCCTTTGCTCAGTATTTATTAGAAGCACCCTTTTGATCTAATACAGCCATGAGTCTTTTTGGGAAAGATGCAACAAGTTTTTCACACCTGGATTTGGGGATCCTCTACCATTCCTCCTTACAGATCCTCTCCAGTTCTGTCAGGTTGGATGGTAAACGTTGGTGGACAGCCATTTTTAGGTTTCTCCAGAGATGCTCATTTGGGTTTAAGTCAGGGCTCTGCCTGGGCCATTCAAGAACAGTCTTGTTGGAAGGTAAACCTTCGACCCAGTCTGAGGTCCGGAGCACTCTGGTGAAGGTTTTTGTCCATGATATCCCTGTACTTGGCCGCATTCATCTCTCCCTCGATTGCAACCAGTTGTCCTGTCCCTGCAGCTGAAAAACACCCCCACAGCATGATGCTGCCACCACCATGCTTCACTGTTGGGACTGTATTGGGCAGATGATGAGCAGTGCCTGGTTTTCTCCACACATACCGCTTAGAATTAAGGCCAAAAAGTTCTATCTTGATCTCATAAGACCAAAGAATCTTATTTCCCAACATCTTGGAGTCCTTCAGGTGTTTTTTAGCAAACTCTATGCGGGCTTTCATGTGTCTTGCACTGAGCCACTCTGCCATAAAACCCCGACTGGTGGAGGGCTGCAGTGATGGTTGACTCTCTACAACTTTCTCCCATCTCCCAACTGCATCTCTGGAGCTCAGCCACAGTAATCTTTGGGTTCTTCTTTACCTCTCTCACCAAGGCTCTTCTCCCCCAATAGCTCAGTTTGGCTGGACGGCCAGCTCTAGGAAGGGTTCTGGTCATCCCAAACGTCTTCCATTTAAGGAGTATGGGGGCCACTGTGCTCTTAAGAACCTTAAGTGCAGCAGAAATTTTTTTGTAACCTTGGCCAGATCTGTGCCTTGCCACAATTCTGTCCCTGAGCTCTTCAGGCGGTTCCTTTGACCTCATGATTCTCATTTGCTCTGACATGCACTGTGAGCTGTAAGGTCTTATATAGACAGGTGTATGGCTTTCCTAATCAAGTCCAATCAGTATAATCAAACACAGCTGGACTCAAATGAAGGTGTAGAACCATCTCAAGGATGATCAGAAGAAATGGACAGCACCTGAGTTAAATATATGAGTGTCACAGCAAAGGGTCTGAATACTTAGGACCATGTGATATTTCAGTTTTTCTTTTTTAATAAATCTGCAAAAATGTCAACAATTCTGTGTTTTTCTGTCAATATGGGGTGCTGTGTGTACATTAATGAGGGAAAAAAAATGAACTTAAATGATTTTAGCAAATGGCTGCAATATAACAAAGAGTGAAAAATTTAAGGGGGTCTGATACTTTCCGTCCCCACTGTACATACAATAGTACAAATAGACATAAAGCTTGAAATGTTGGTCTTCACATGGTCCTCACTGGATATACATGCAAGGATACCTCATATAATATCTCAACTTTTGGTAGCAGTGCTATGATAGAGACATAGCAATCAGGTAATATTGCTGATAGGCCAACTTTACTGTTTAGTTTATTTTTTTCTATTCATTAAAGTGTATTTTTTTTTTAAAAAATGTGTTAGAAAGACCGCTGCACAAATATAGTGTGACATAAAATATTGCAACAACCGCCATTTTATTCTCTAGGGCTAAAAATATATATATAATTTTTGGGGGTTCAAAGTAACTTTCTAGCAAAAAATACAGATTTTAACTTGTAAGCAACAAATGTCAGAAAAAGGCTTGGTCTTTAAGTGGTTAAACTGACCTCATTTGCAGACTGAAGTTCATTCCTTTGATCTAAAAGAACTAAAAGATACTTTGTTTATAGTTTTTTTCCCTTGCTGACAATGTTTTGATAAACTTAGCAGGCTGCCTGTTTTTTTTTTTTTTTTTGACAGCTGTCAGCTGTAAGCAGAGAACTCTCTGCACTGAATCGAGGAAATGCTGTATTAAGATCGTGAGGGGGGTTGAATCGAGATCGCGTTTTTTTTAACGATTAATCGGACAGCTCTACATACCAGCCAACCCATTGGAGACTGTGTTTTAGCATACAGGACTGAATAGGTGGAAGCATATCAAACCATTTGCCATTTCATATACAGTGTATATTAACCGCTCTAGTAGAAAGATCTTACACTAGAGCAGTACCTCCACCTCTGGTGATCCTTACAAGGGGACCTCACTCTTGCTGTTGATTTTTTTCATCAATGTTATTAATGAGGAAAAGATGATCCGTACTCCGGTGATTGCTCTTAAGAAGTATAATATTTATTGACAAGCCACAGTGACCAAACGCAAATAAGAACAGTTGACGCGTTTCAGCCTATAAGGCCTTAGTCATAACCGTCATAACCATAATGGTGGTTATGACTAAGGCCTTATAGGCTGAAACGCGTCAACTGTTCTTATTTGCGTTTGGTCACTGTGGCTTGTCAATAAATATTATACTTCTTAAGAGCAATCACCGGAGTGCGGATCATCTTTTTCCTCATTTCCCTACTCAGCCAGCGACTGTGGATCGAGCACCTGGGATCTCTGCTTTCTATGTGATGTATGGGTAGTAGCACTGACTTTTTTGTTATATTCTGAATGTTATTAATGACCTGTGCATCTCTGCGTTTTCCTGCAAAGGAATGCACAGGTTTTTCTGTGCATCACCTTGCAGGCAGTCTCATTTATGTCAATTGGGACGCAGTAGCTACATTGCAACAACTGTTGCTCCCAATTTGACATCCATGTGCGTGCATGTGGGTAGGGGCCCCCGGTGGCACACTGTCTGCATTTGGGGACCTGCACCCACACAGGTGTCAAATTGGGAGCAATGGCTGTGTCCATGCAGCCGCTGTGTCCCAATTGACATGAATGGGACTGCCTGCATGGGGATGCACACACCACCTGTGGGCAAACAAGGCCCTTGGTGTGCACTTAAGTACAAATGCCTGAACGAGGCCTTGAACTGGAAACTAGAGTTAGGACCGTACAATACAGAGGGGCCTTTACAAGGCAGTGCGATTTCCATATATATTTGCAAATATACAACTAAAACCTCAGTTTATTGGGCAAATTGTTAGACAGTGTAACTTTTTTTTTTTTTTGGAGGGGGGGTTGGTTTGCTGGCTAACTGGTAAGTGTGCTAGGAAATTAAGATGATTTAAGGTTCAGTTGGGTTTTAAGGATTATTAGTACACCTTAAAGTGGTAAGCCCTAACAAGATTTTTTTTTAATCCCTGGGTTAAAAACAACCCCCCCCCCTTCCGGTGTTACCCTCAACCACCAAACCTTGATATAAAGGTTTGTTATTAAAGGTATAGCATATCAGGCTGCCACAATGGTGCCCAGCTATCCTTCAATCAAACATGACACTTGAATGTTAGTATACCCCTGTACTGCTGACATGCAGTTACCATTCTGCTGCCGTTTCACCATTGTACTGCCATACTATGGGAATGCCTCCCTACAGGTGAAAATTACATTCAGGGATGTAAGTTAAGGCAGGCTAGATCTTGGATTTGTTGATAAGGACAGTATTTTCTTATTGTATGTACACACATCCAGGGCTTCCTAAGGTCTTAGAAGGTAAAGGAAAAAATGTGGTGCAGGCATAAAGCTGCTTATGTTATCTCAAACTATTTTTTAATGACAGGTCCACCTTAAACATTGATTCTACAGCAGGTAACTCAAATGTAACCATCTCTATCTGGAGTGTAATAAACTTCTGGTTATCTTTGTTGTGTGGTCCTGGGCAGGGGATTGGCCAGTTACATGGAGCCTTTCCCTCCATTGCTATTGCTCCTATGGGGGACAGCCTTGGATCTGAGCTTTTCGGAGAGTTATCATGAATATTAATGGTGTATTGAATGACATGGCAGCCTGTCTATAGCTGTAATTCTAGGCTGATTCGACTGCCATTTTGCCATCCCCGTATTCCACATAGACACAATAATATTTGACAGCTCCCTGATGGATGAGGCCAGAGGTTATAACAACATAATTAAATGTTTATTGATTCATCTTCATAACTAAACAGGTGAAGAGAAATCACCTAATCACAGCACTCTTAGGAGTCCAACGATTAACCCTGTGGAAGATGGGAGTACTGGAGCCACAATATGGCAGATGGCTTGGCTATGTGGTGCAAGTATAGGCTCCCTATAGCCTTCCAAGTAGTGAAAATCACAGCATATCATACAAACTACTGATGGGCCATTTCCTGTACTAGCTTGTCACAGGCAGAGACCACACGTACAGGGAGAATATCCTAGCATAAGTGGATAGCAAGGTTCTCTGCCAATTAGATATACAGGTGGTCCCCGAGTTACAAACAAGATCTGGTCTGTAGGTTTGTTCTTAAATTGAACAGGTACATTTTTTAAGTGTAGCTCCAGCCAAAAAAAATTATTTTTAAACTTTTTTGGATAGCATAGGGAAGGGTTAACACCCCTGTAATGTTTGTTTTCCTTTCTGTGCCCCTGTTCAGAAGATTTCACCTCACTTTCTGTCCCAATGACAATTCGATTTTGAAAATTTTGGGTTGGAAACAAGCCTTGGTGATAAAGCATCAGTGGAGGTACCTTTTTCCCATAATAACTCTTACGGGAGTGAATTTCCCTTCCTAGGGGTAGATTTCCTCTCACTTCCTGTTGTCTCCTTCCGTTTGTAAGTAGAAGTCATTTGTAAGTTGGATGTTTGTATATAGGGGACCGCCTGTACAATTAAGTGCAATAAATTAATATAGAAATGTGATGTGTCAATACTTAAGAACAGCGGTCTCCAAGGTAAAGGCCGGATGTAACCCTTTGTTTGCCTTTATCCAGCCTTTGGGGCACTATTCCTCACACTGATTTGAGGCACTATTCCTTTCACTGATACAAGACACTATTCCTTTCAATGACAAATGACACCAACAACGGAGCACCATTCCTTCCACTGACACCAGCAGTGGGGACATAGTCCTCCCATTGACACCAACAATGGGGTATTTTTCCTTCCACTGACATCCATGATGGGGCACTAATCCTTCCACTGGCACCAACAATGGTGCATAGTTCCTCCCATTGATATTAACGATTAGGCTCTATTCCTCCCATTCACACCAATGATGGGGCACTAGTCCTCCCAATATTACCAATGATGGGTTACTATTCCTCCTATTAATTATTTTTTTCGGTTTAAAGGTACTTGATTGTATTATATTAGCACTGGTATTACTTGAACAGTACTAAGTCAATTTATAGCACAGGTATATCCTTATAAGGAACATTTGATTTGTCATTGGAGGACATTACTAGTCCACAGCACGCATCACGTTTACACAGCAGGTTTACTTATTCATTTATTTATTGCTTTGGGATTTGCACATTGGGTATTGGATGGCACATGTCACTTTAAACAAATACACTAACCTTTGGCAGCGCCACTGCCACCATATTTTTATTATTTTTTACTATTCCTCCTACTCACCACAAGTGCTATGTATTATTATTTTTTACCCCCACTGGTCAGCAAGCCTAAGACATTGGGGTTAATTTACTAAAACTGCAGAGTGCAAAATCTGGTGCAACTCTGCATAGAAAACAATATGGGCTTCCAGGTTTTTTTTTGTTTTTTTATTTGTCAAAGCCGAATTGAACAAGCTGAAGTTAGAAGCTAATTGGCTACCATGCACAGCTGCACCAGATTTTGCACTCTCCAGTTTTAGTAAATAACCCCAATGTTTACTCCCCTGATCACCAAGCTTTAGACATTGTCTACTTCCACTGATCACCAAGCCTTAGATATTTTCTATTCCCACTGATCACCAAGCCTTAGACAATGTCTATTCCCACTGATCACCAAGCCTTAGACAATGTCTATTCCCACTGATCACCAAGCCTTAGACTTTGTCTATTCCCACTGATCACCAAGCCTTTAGACAATGTCTATTCCCACTGATCACCAAGCCTTAGACATTGTCTATTCCCACTGATCACCAAGCCTTAGACTTTGTCTATTCCCACTGATCACCAAGCCTTAGACATTGTCTATTCCCACTGATCACCGAGCCTTAGACATTGTCTATTCCCACTGATCACCAAGCCTTAGACATTGTCTATTCCCACTGATCACCAAGCCTTAGACATTGTCTATTCCCACTGATCACCAAGCCTTAGACTTTGTCTATTCCCACTGATCACCAAGCCTTAGACATTGTCTATTCCCACTGATCACCGAGCCTTAGACATTGTCTATTCCCACTGATCACCAAGCCTTAGACATTGTCTATTCCCACTGATCACCAAGCCTTAGACATTGTCTACTCCTACTGTTCACCAAGCCTTAGACATTGTCTGTTCCCACTGATCACCAAGCCTTAGACATTGTCTACTCCCACTGATCACCAAGCCTTAGACATTGTCTACTCCCACTGATCACCAAGCCTTAGACTTTGTCTATTCCCACTGATCACCAAGCCTTAGACATTGTCTACTCCTACTGTTCACCAAGCCTTAGACATTGTCTGTTCCCACTGATCACCAAGCCTTAGACATTGTCTACTCCCACTGATCACCAAGCCTTAGACATTGTCTACTCCCACTGATCACCAAGCCTTAGACATTGTCTACTCCCACTGATCACCAAGCCTTAGACTTTGTCTACTCCCACTGATCACCAAGCCTTAAGGCTTGTACACACGATAAGAAAATCGGAAGTAAAATTTCGTACGACAAACGTCCGGCCAATTATCTGATCGTTAGTATCGCGCTTTTGACAGCCAATTCCGACTTTTCGGAAGAGAAAACCTGAGGGTGCAGGCTATAACATTTTTATCATAAGTGAACACAACATCTGATTTTCATTAATTAGTACAGTTTTCATCCGAAAAAAAAATCGTAAAAGCAAGACTACGCATGCTCGAAAATGAAAGAATACATTACAAATCAATTCAACACATTACATCACTTCCGAAGTTGTATTCTGTCGTACAAGAATTTTCGTATGTTGAGTAACTTCTTAATTTTTGATATGCGACTAGCATGCAATAAAAAAAACGATAATCTCAATGTGTGTACCGGGCTTTAGACATAGTCTATTCCCAATGATGATGGGGCATTTTCTATTTTCACTGGCCACAGTCCAACCCTCCTAAAGTGTGAGGGACAGTAAACTGGCCCTTTGTTTAGAAGTTTAGTTTGGAGACTCCTGTTCAAGAGTTTTAGTTCAGTCAGGGCAGAGCAAAGGTCAGTAATGATGTTTAAAGTGAGGTTACCCAAAGTGGACAGTCATATTTCAATTGACTGAAGTCCAATCAGCCACAGATAATTTCTGTTATGACTTGTTACACTTTTGGACACCATCACTGTTCATTGTTGACTGGACAGATTCGGGTGGAGTTGCCTGCTGTGGGTGGCACAACCTGGCGGAGGTATCCCTTCGGTGTATGCTCTTCCTGTACGGCGACACTTTCCCATTTCTCACTTTGTGTTCCACTCTCAGAAGGTTATGGATCTTTAGGTTGCAAGTGAGCTGAGGCCTTAAATTGGTGGAATAATCTCATTGATCTGCGTGTGAAGGCTCAATATGGCCAGTGAAAGGGAAAAGGCAATAGTTTGCTTCCTTTTGTATCCTGTGCATTAGCTGTTAACCCCTTAGGCAACACCTTCCTTTGCTGGTAATGGAATCTTGCTAATAGAGTGGAGACCAAACTGACTGGTAAAAATGTTTTACATGAGGGCGATTGTGACAGATGAAACACATACAGAGGAAAAAGCGATCTACTAACTGTTCTTTAAGAATGGACATAGCTCTCTCATTCCTAAGGCGAAGATAGACAGGATAATTGTACAAAATACTATGGTCAAATATGGATCATTTATTGTGATTAAAGTGGAACTTCACTTTCCCAAACAACATTGATTATTTTTAATCCTCATGCTGCTAGCATTAGTAAATAGATAGGAAAGTATATTATATTTACTTGTTTTAAACTTTTTTTTTTTTTTACATTTTTTCAGTTACTTCCTGGTTTCTTGCCTAGGCAAATTATGTCATACATCCCAGGAGTCTTCAGGAGGGGAGGAGAGGAGGATGTTTTTTCTCAGCTAAGCACACTCTCCTGCATCCATGCTTGAGCTAGGGACAATAGATTCCAGGAAGTAAATGTTACATGAATCATTTGCCCTTAATCGAGATAGCCACGGCCAGAAATTCTAGGGTTGTATTTCAAAATAATTTCTCAATAAAATAAAACAAGGAGACTTGGATGATGGGGGGAGTTTTCTTTGAATATTAAAAATGAATTAAATAGTGTTTTTGGTTTGCGGTGCTCAGATGCAGTGAAGACCTGCTTCAGACCTTCAGTATTACGTTGCATATGGATAACAAGAGAGTTTCTACTCTTCTATCTAGGAGCAAGGTCCTGAGTACTGGTCTTTTGTAAGTCTTGTGCAAAGGGGGTTGCTGGTTTACTTTATAGGAAATGCTGAGTTTATTCTATAAGACAGAGCAGGGAAATGGTTTTAACCAATCTGAATTCAATTTGTTTTTATGCTCTAGTTATTCCGATTTCAGTAAAGTAAGATCTGATTGGTCAATATAGGCTTCAACACCTAGTCCTGCATATTTCCTAGATGACCAAGGTGGCTCTTTAACCGCTTCTGGACCACCCCGTGCATATATACTGAGTCAGGGTGGCCCATCAGCACAAAATCACGTACCTGCTATGTGATTTCATTTTCTGGGTCTGGGGCGCGTGACCAGCTCCAGCTGTGATTGGACACAGTAGAAGCCAATCAACGGGTCCGGCAGCACCGATGTCCGCCGGGACCTGCAGATTGCTCCCGAGGCAGACAGAACAGCAGTTTGCCTATGTAAACAAGGCAGATCGCCGTTCTGTGACAGCAGAAGACAGAGATCTTGTGTTTCTGATAAGCAGGAACACAGATCCCTGTCTTCTTACAGTACAAGCACCCCCCACACATTTAGAAAGCACTCCCAGGGAACCCATTTAACCCTTTGATTGCCCCTGATGTTAACCCCTTCCCTGCCAGTGTCATTAGCATAGCTCCCAACTGTCCCAGATTTGGAGGGACTGTTCCTGATTTGGAACAAAGTCCCTCTTTCCCTCTTTCCTCCTCATTTGTCTTTCATTTTGGCCTGATCTAAATTGTTGTATATTAAACACAATTTTTATCTTTCAAAAAGTGTTTCTCAGTGCTAATCCTTTCATCCAATTTTTAATTGCTGCATTTGAAAAAGCCAATATGAAGCACTAATAGTGGTAAAAAAAGCACTTGTGGGTTTAGCTAATCATTTTTTTTTAATAATTCTCATTTAAGGGGGCGTGGCAGGGGGTGTGTCCTATGCCTACATACTTTTGCTGATAGGTGTCCCTCGTTCCCATCTCAAAAATGTGGGAGGTATATTATTTAGCACTGATCACTGTATTAGTGTCACTGGTCCCCAAAAAAAGTGTCAAAAGTTTGACTTAGGTTAGCCATACATGGTCTAGTTTCAAAAGAATTTTCTTTTGAAAATCAGAAATTTTGTGTGTTTTGTGATCCGAATGGTGCCACCATTGATTTCGAAATTCGACCAACTAAGCCTTCAATTTCACTTCATGTTGCTACAGAAAAAATTTTCATGACTGGGAATCTTCTTTTCTTTAATTAAATTTTTTTTCTTGCACATGTGCATTTCTTTTTCGATTACATTTCTCGCACGATTCTCCCATCGTTGATTAGAAAATCGTTTGTTTTTTGCCCAATTACTCAAATTCGATTGCCGCACGAAAATCGGCTGTTGTTGCAGCCCACTAACAGTGCAAAATTTGAACGAAAATTCTTAGAAAAGCTTTTAGAAAGAGAATTCTTTCAAAATTCGACCCATTTATGGCCAGCCTTAGTATCCGATTTGTCTGCCGCAATTTTGCAGTCCCGCTATAAGTCACTGTTAGTCGCCATTACTAGTAAAATAAATAAATAAAAATTCAATAAAAATATCCCATAGTTTGTAGACGCTATAAATTTTGCGCAAACCAATCAATATACGCTTATTGGGATTTTTTTACCAAAAATATGTAGCAGAATACACATTGGCTTAAATTGAGGAAGAAATTAGATTTTTTTTTTAATTGGATGTGTTTTATAGCAGAAAATAAAAAATATATATATATTTTTTATTTTTCAAAATTGTTGATCTTTTTTTGTTTATAGCGCAAAAAATAAAAAAACGCAGAGGTGATCGGAACGGGACAGGTTCCACTCAGAACAGGCCTCGCCATGGTTGACCAAAGAAGTTGAGTGCACGTGTTCAGCATCATATCCAGATCTTTGGGAAATAGACGTATGAGTTCTGCCAGCATTGCTACAGAGGTTGAAGGGTTAGGGGTCAGCCTGTCAGTGCTCAGACCATACGCCGCTCACTGCATCAAATAGGTCTGCATGGCTGTCATCCCAGAAGGAAGCCTCTTCTAAAGATGATGCACAAGAAAGCCCGCAAACAGTTTGCTGAAGACAAGCAGACTAAGGACATGGATTACTGGAACCATGTCCTGTGGTCTGATGAGACCAAGATACACTTATTTGGTTCAGATGGTGTCAAGTGTGTGTGGTGGCAACCAGGTGAGGAGTACAAAGACAAGTGTGTCTTGCCTACAGTCAAGCAGGGTGGGTGGGAGTGTCATGGTCTGGGGCTGCATGAGTGCTGCCGGCACTGGGGAGCTACAGTTCATTGAGGGAACCATGAATGCCAACATGTACTGTGACATACTGAAGCAGAGCATGATCCCCTCCCTTCGGAGACTGGGCCGCAGGGCAGTATTCCAACATGATAACAACCCCAAACATACCTCCAAGACGGCCACTGCCTTGCTAAAGAAGCTGAGGGTAAAGGTGATGGACTGGCCAAGCATGTCTCTAGACCTAAGCCCTATTGAGCATCTGTGGGGCATCCTCAAACAGAAGGTGGAGGAGCGCAAGGTCTCTAACATCCACCAGCTCTGTGATGTCATCATGGAGGAGTGGAAGAGGACTCCGGTGGCAACCTGTGAAGCTCTGGTGATCTCCATGCCCAAGAGGGTTAAGGCAGTGCTGGAAAATAATGGTGGCCACACAAAATATTGACACTTTGGACCCAATTTGGACATTTTCACTTAGGGGTGTACTCACTTTTGTTGCCAGCAGTTTAGACATTAATGGCTGTGTGTTGAGTTATTTTGAGGGGACAGCAAATGTACACTGTTATACAAGCTGTACACTCACTACTTTACATTGTAGCAAAGTGTCATTTCTTCAGTGTTATCACGTGAAAAGATATAATATAACATTTACAAAAATGTGAGGGGTGTACTCACTATTGTGAGATACTGTACCTGCAAACGAAGCCCGCGCTGTTCCCTGTGCAGGCCGCGTCCATCTTCGCCCCTCTTCCTTCCGTGGCTGCGGACTCCGGCTCTGTGACTGGCCAGAGCAGTGTGACATCGCTCCCGCGCGCATGTCATCAATCACGGCACACGCTGGGGGTAAGAAACGGCACGGTGGTCCGTTTCTTCAGCGCATGCGCCAATGACGACATTGGTGCACTACAAGTGAAATATCTCCTAAACGGCGCACGTTTAGGAGATATTTCCACTACCTATAGGTAAGCCTTAGACCCCTTTCACAATGAGGCACTTTTCAGGCGCTTTCTTGCTAAAAAAAAGCACCTGAAAAGCTCACGAAAACCTATTTACATTAAAATCAATGAATGCTTTCACACTGAGGCATTGCGATGGAAGGGCGGTGAAAAAAACGCCCCTCTCCATTGAAATGAATGTAAAGTTCTTCAAAAGCTCCTGAAAAGCTCTTCAAAAGCACTCAGTGTTTTACTGGCAGTTTAGAAGTGCCCAGTGTTGCCAACCTACCAGATTGAAATTTACTGACACAACACCCACAATTTACTGGCACAGTCAAGTTTTTACTGGCATATTTAAAATTTAGAAAATGACAGTTTTAAGTGAAAATTTTAGTATTTAGGCTACAAACAAGTACAATATGCAATTAGCAAAGTGATTTAAGGTAGATATTAAGGCAAAAACATATTACTTATTTTATTTTCGATATAGTAAATAAGTAGCTCAGGGACAGGAATCAAGAGGGCAAGAAATTAGAATGGGTGGCACATACACATGCAATTGACTCTCCCAGTGACACTAACAGCAGTGTGCAACAGCACAGATGATGATGGCACCTCACCAACATGACACCTCCCCTCCTGAGTCAGAGTGACCCTCTCTCTCCATGCCAGGTTGTCCCTTCAGTCCACTCCCGGCTTGCTTTCCTCCCGTTCCACAGAACTGCTCATGAGGCCCTGGCTGCTCCGTTCCCTTGCACCATGACTTCACCCAACACACTGCCATCACAGTCCGAACACACTGTAGCAGGCACTCGGATGGTCTCGGCCAAGCGTCACAGCCATATTTTTTACTGGCAACCTTTTTCTTTCACTGGCATTTACTGGCAGGAGAAAAGTGCCCAATTTTTACTGGCTGCCAGTAAAAATACTGGCGGTTGGCAACACTGGAAGTGCCTCGTGTGAAAGGGGCCTTATTCTAGGCTTACCTACAGATAAAAGTAAGACAAAACGGTTTACAACCACTTGAAGCCCCTGATCCAATTGATGTACAGTACACAGTACTCCCAACATTTTGAGATGGGAATGGGGGACACCTACTAGCAAACATATGTGGGCATAGGACACACCCCTTGCCACACCCTCTTAAAGGAGAATTAACAAAAAAAAAAAAAGGTTAATTAAATCCACAAGGGCTTTTTTTACCACTACTATTCCTTTATATTGGCTTTTAACATTTACAAATGCAGCAATTTGGAAATCGGATGAAAGGTTTAGCACTGGGAAACACTTTTTGAAAGATAAAAAGTGCATTTTATATACAACTATAGAGATCAGACCAAAATGAGGGACAAATGAGGAGGAAAGAGGGACAGAGGGACATTGCTCCAAATCAGGGACAGTCCCTCGAAATCAGGGACAGTTGGGAGGTATGGTATACATCTTGTATTATACAGTTCTAGTGAATGATTCAACTTTCTGACATCCACCCAGAATTGCAGTATGACAGTTGCGGGTGGGTGGGCTCTATTTATGCTATTCCAAAAAGGTCAGAATTCTGATAAGAACGACACTAAGAATAATTATAATAAACACAAGTCTTTATAAGAGGCTTATTTGATTTATCCACTGATATGTCTCGGTCCTGTTCATCCATTCATAACAATTTCTGGTTTAACCCCCGACTGGCGAGCTGCAATTGAGGCCACAACCCCTAATTGAAGTATTGATGGTAGGCTGTGCCAAGTTTCCACAGGGCTGGATGCTGCTCCATCCTGACACAGGAACCCGAGGAGGCATCCGTCAGGCAAAAGAGAGCAGTCAATATTCATTAGTGTGTGTGAGATTTGAGTGGCAGAGCGGCCCTTTACATCCTACCACGCGGCCCCCCCAGGGGACATGCTGCCGTTCTACACCAGGCTCTGCCTCTCCTCCACTTTCTCTCTGTTTATTCTCATTTGTAATTAAATAAGCTGCAGATACCCCAAAGGAATGAGGGGGGGAAGATCTGATGGAGGGAGATGAACCAAAATATCAGGCTTACATCTGTCTTCCTGTCACCATTTACAAGTGCGCTGGCTGGGCACAGAAGAGGGCCTTGTACTTCTGTGCAGTGTTTAGGGATACCGAGAATACGGGAGGGCAGTTGTATGTGAGCACATTATTCAATTGTCTAAAGGTTTTTATCTATTAACCACTTGACCTCCGGAAGTTTATACGTGATGGCGTTGCGCTGTGTGTAATATACAAATACAAATATATGCCAAAGGGCGACTAAAATGGTGTAGATAAAATTACCACGTGATAATTAAACTGAAACCAAAACAAATAAGTGAAACAATGTCAAAAAGTCCAATGTGCACAACTAAATCTGCAGTGAAAGAAACACAATCCAAAAAAAAACCAATGAAGTTCCAGTGCTGAAATGCGATCAAAGAAAATGTTCCAAAAGAGAACTTTGTATGTCCCTTTTCCCCACAAATAGAGCTTTCTTTTGGTGGTATTTGATCACCTTTGTGGTTTTTTATTTTTTTTTGTTTTTTTAACCAAAAAAACAAAAAAAAATGCAAAGATGATCAAAATAGGCCAAAAGAAAGCTCTATTTGTGGGAAAAAAAGGACATCAATTTTATTTGGGTACAGCATCGCACGACCGTGCAGTTGTCAGTTAAAGTAACATAGTGCCGTATCGCAAAAAAATGCCTGGACAGGGGACTTTCCTCCCTTCCTGCCCAGACCAATTTTCAGCTTTCAGCGCTATCACACTTTGAATGACAATTGCGCAGTCATACAACACTGTACCCAAACAACATTTTTATCATTTTTTTTCACACAAATAGAGCTTTCTTTTGGTGGTATTTGATCATTTGTTTTTTTTGCGCTACAAAACCAAAAACTTTGTAAATACGTGCGTTTTCTCCTTCACTGACGGGCACTGATGAGGCGGTACTTATTGGCACTGATGAGGTGGCACTTATATGCGGCACTGATAAGCAGCACTGACGGGCCCTGATAGGTGACACATACATAGCTCGCAACTGTCCCTGATTTTGAGGGACTGTCCCTGATTTGGAACAAAGTCCCTCTGTCCCTCTTTCCTCCTCATTTGTCCCTCATTTTGGTCTGATCTATATAGATGTATATAAAATGCACTTTTTATCTTTCAAAAAGTGTTTTCCAGCGCTAAACCTTTCATCCAATTTCTAAATTGCTACATTTGTAAATTCTAAAAGCCAATATAAAGGAATAGTAGTGGTAAAAAAAAGCACTTGTGGGTTTAATAAACCTTTTTGTTTGGTTAATTCTCCTTTAAGGGGTGTGGCAGGGGGCATGTCCTATGCCCTACATACATTTGCTAGTGTGTGTCCCTCATTCCCACCTCAAAATGTTGGGAGGTATGCACTGATGGGCACTGATAGGTGGCACCGATATGCAGCACTGATGGGCACTCATAGGTGGCACTGATAGGTGGCACTGGGCACTGATAGGCAGCACTGATAGGTGCCACTGATGGGCGACACTGATAGATGGCACTGTTAGGCAGCACTGATCAGGAGGCACTGGCAGGCATCACTGATGGGCACTGAGTGTTATTCCTATTGGGCATTGATGGTCATCCCTGGTGGTACTGATAATCAATCATTGCAGCCCCCCCCCCACCCCGTCAAGAGAGCAGCCAATCGGCTCTCCTCTACTCACGTCTGTCAGTGCGAGTGGAGGAAAAGCAAATAAACAACTCTTCCTAGTTACACTGTGATCAGCTGTGATTGGACACAGCTGATCACGTGGTAAAAAGCCTACATTGGAGACTCTTTACCAAGATCAGAGATGCGGTGTGTCAGACTGACACACCAGGGATCGTTGCGCCGCGCGCCCCCATGAGCGAGCGCTGTTTTGTTTCCTGCTGGACGTCATATGACGTCCAGTCAGGATAACCGAACCACTTCCCGGGGAAACGAAGAACGATCGTCAATTTAAAAAAAAAAAAACAAATATTTTTCACTTTCTGCTATAAAACACCAAAAAATCCAATACATTTTTTTTTTAAATCTATTTTTTCATCAATTTAGACCAATATGTATTTTGCTACATATTTTTTGGTAAAAAAATCCCTATAAGTGTATATAGATTTGTTTGTGCAAAAGTTATAGCGTCTACAAACTATGGGATATATTTATGGATTTTTTTTTGTATCTTTTACTAGTAATGGCGGCGATCAGCGACTTATACCGGGACTGCGATATTGCGGCGGACAAATTGGACACTTAACTGACACTTTTGACACTTTTTTGAGAATCAGTCCTAATAAGGGATGTGCTGGAGCTGGGGAGAGTCCAAAGAAGGGCAAAGAAATGAATAAGGGGACTGGAGGAAATCAATTACGAGGAACGACTACAAGCACTAAATTTATTCTCGCTGGAGAGGCGACACTTGAGAGGGGACATGATAGCGATTTAAAAATACCTCAATGGTGATTCCAGCATAGGAAAAAAAATATTCGGTCTCAGGGGGTGCAAAAGGACACAGGGCCACACAATGAGATTGGCCTTTAAAACCTTAAACTGCGCAGGGGGTTTGTCAGGATGATAAGGATGTGAAACTCTCTTCCACAATTGGAGTATTGTATTGATATTTTTAAAAGACTCTTGGACGTGCATCTTAAAGAACACAACATACAGGGATATGGGAAATAATACCGACACTGACACACATACACCTACACAGGTTGAACTGGATGGACCATTGTCTTTATTCAACCTTAACCACTATGTAATACAGTGATCGCTGCTAAAAAATATGCACTGTCACTGTACTAATGACACTGGCTGGGAAGGGGTTAAAATCAGGGGCGATCAAAGCGTTAACTGTGTGCCTAGCTAATGCTTCAGTGTAGTGGGGGAGGTGCTTTTACTAGTACAAGGCATGGATCTGTGTTTCTGCTTTACATAAACACAGGATCCATTCCTTCTATACTGACAGAATGGCAATCTGCCTTGTTTACATAGGTAGACTGCTGCTCTGCCTGTGCATGGAAGGATCGGTGGGTGCCAGCGGACATCAGGTCTGCGGGACCCGCTGATCAGCTCCCGCTGTGTAAAAATCACTGCGGGAGCCAGCCGCCGGCGACATGCACTTGCGTCCAATACCTGGAAGTGCAGGATCACGTGTACATATACGAGATCCTGCACAGCGCAGCCGCCCTGTAGCAGTAAATCTACTATGGGGTGGTCGGCAAGCAGTAACATGCATGATCAGACATTGCCATGTCCATATGACAGTTTGGTTAGGTCTATTAGTATAGGTATATGGGGCCTATCGTTACCTTACCTAAACGTAAACCCAATCACTAACATTTCATAGAATCTTTTACATGTTATTGTAATTACAAAACTCATACCTAATCTTTTTAAAGCAGAAATCTAAGAATGATATGGATTGCATAATTGCATTGGTCCAGCTTGGTACAATGTAAGTATGAATTACTCATACCTGAAGGACCACAGGTAAAGCAGAAAATCACTGTACTACAGTGACAGCTGCAAACCTCCGGGTCCTGCTGGTATTCTACAAACAAGAACAATATGCAATTAGCAAAGTGATCTAAGGTAGATATTAAGGCAAAAACATATTTCTTATTTTATTTTTGATATAGTAAATAAGTAGATCAGGGACAGGAATTGAGAGGGCAAGAAATTAGAATGGGCAGCACACACTCATGAAATTGACTATCACAGTGACACTGACAGCAGTGTGCAGCAGCACAGATGATGATGGTACCTCACCAACATGACACGTCCCCTCCTGAGTAACAGTGACCCTCTCTCTCCATGCCAGGTGATCCCTTCAGTCCACTCCCGGCTTGTCTTCCTCCCGTTCCACAGAGCTGCACATGAGGCTCCGGCTGCTCCGTTCCCTTGCACCATGACTTCACGAGACACACTGCCGCCACAGTCCGAACACACTGTAGCAGGCACTTGGATGGTCTCAGCCAAGCGTCATAGCCATATTTTTTACTGGCAACCCTTTTCTTTCACTGGCATTTACTGGCAGGAGAAAATTGCCCATTTTTTACTGGCTGCCAGTAAAAATACTGGCAGTTGGCAAACCTGCTATAAGCAGCCATGCTAAAGCTCATTATGCAGGCATGTTCTGCAATTTTCACCCGAAGGAAGTCCTCCCTAAGCAATGGCATAGAGCAACAACCACTGCAGCACATGCTTGTAGGTAGAAAAGCAGCAGTACTGAGATGTAAGAAAGGATAAAAAAGTGAAAATAGTTGGCAAACTTCATTGTACTCTCCTTGCAATATATCCTTTTTTTCCAACGTTACAGTTGGCTTTCAGAGTTGCCATTTCCCTACAGGTACATATTAAAGTTAAACTTTCAGAGTGCAGCTGTCATTTTCCCAAGGTAGGTCTGACTGTAGAGAACTGACACTGTCATAAGGGAACAGGGTACAATGATATATCCTTATAATAAGAAACTCCCACCATGTAAATAATATTTCATACAATATAAAAGGTCTGAGCAGGCATGGATGTGCGCAGCCTATTGCATTAGGGTTTGCACCCCAAAGTTCAAACACACATCCATGTTTGTGTGTATATATAAAACACAGTTTACTATGCTTCAGTTATGTATGAACACAGTGAGTGATCAGTACCGATCACTCACTGTGTTCATTCAAAAAAGGAAGGGGCCAGTAAATGCATAGGGTCCAGGCTCCAGGGGGAATCTGCTCCACATGGGGTGCTTAGGGTGTGCCCAGGCACACCGGGCAAACCCTGTGCACACACCTATGTGAGCAGAAAAGCCTTTTCTTGATAATGACACATTGTGATGATTCTTCAGCTGTGGGGAGACTGAAATGGGGGAATTAGGGTTGGGAATGGACATATCCAGGGCCATGGGCCAGTTTCCTCTTCTGTGTAACCTGTGACAACACTATAGAAATCTCCCCTTTGGAGCACAAAATTGTCTTATACCCTCTCAATTTTGCAACTTTCTTTTTAGATTTGATCAGAACATTTTGATTGCTGTGACCAAAAGACAACAATCCAACTGTCTACTTCTCAATTTCATCTCAATAAAATAATTTGTAAGCTATGAAAAAATTCCCACAATTTGCATTTTTCTTTGACACAGTTTGAATAATTAAAAAAATTAATTATACCATCAATCACATTGGTTTCTGAACATCATCAGGTTGCAGCAAAGATTCTCACATTGCTTTTGGAAGATGTATATTGTATATGTAGAGCTGTTTAAAGACAGATTGGGTGACAGATATCGGCTACATTAGGTAATAGTGATCATATTTGTGGTTGCCAGCCCTAGTCAAATGGCTTTGAAATTAAAATGTAGTCAGGCTAAATTTGAATAGACTATTTGGAGTAAAAGGTAGTGATGGAAAGATCAGCATATTCCAATAAAGTCTCCAAAAAAAAATTAGAATTTTGGAGCTCAATGTCTTCTGCCCTGGTGCCAGCTGTCAATAGTGGAATTAATTCCCACTTTCTTCTCCGGTAACAACTGTATGAGAACAGGGAAAAATCCACCAGTGGGGACACAGACAGCAGTAAACACCAGACGGAGGTTGGGATTCTAATGCTCCTCCACTGTTCAAAACTATAAATACAAAAAAACTTGACTGTAATTCCACCCTAACAATACACTCTGTGATACTTTCTTTATTTGCACCAAAAGAACAAGCTTTGGGGCCTACTCCTTCTTCTAAGGTCCACTCACTAATACAGCTCACTTTAAAATAAATGTTGCCATTATAATGTGTCCTTCCGATATGGGATGCCCACCAGGTAGCCCTGGTTGACCACCTCATTCTGATCAGCAGTTTTCCACTTAGTCCACTTCAACTGGGCTTCTAATGCATGATCCGTTGGGTTTAAGGCCTATTTCAGCTCCCCCCTTCCTTTCTGTCTTTACCTAGCCCCCGTTCTTTCTCTTTCTGCTTTCTTTCTCCCACACCCTTTCTCTTCTTTTTCTGTCTATTTCTTCTTGTCTGTGTATGTATTCTCTCTTTTCCTAAAATATACTGTATATAAAATACTTTTATGGAAGAAATTGGGTTTCAGTTTTTGGCAGGCAGCTTGCTTGGGAGACTTGCCACACCTAATGGGAGGTTTGCCTCCATCCCATGATTGCCAACCAATTTTGTATGGCATTATGTATCTACCAACAGGCGCCTTTGACCCCGTGGCCTGTCCTTAACTGAGGTATAACTTGATTGCTTGTATTTTTTACTCCCTCAGCTGTGTCTGAGTTGCCTTGTCTTTGTTACTGCTTCAGATATTGTGATTATCAACCTTTAATAAAGAATTATAAAAAAACTTTTTTTAGTCCTATTACTCCTATACGTTGAATACGCGATCTTTAACTATTGGCTGGTGGTCACGTGAGACCCTCGGCTTCTTGTAGTGTTGCCCACAGAAGCCTCTTGGACCCCATACACATTATTTCTGCAGATTTTTGTCTTCAGATTTACCAAAACCATATAATATGAGGTCAAACCTTGATGCCGCGTACAGACGATCGGAATTTCCGACAACAAATGTTCGATGGGAGCTTGTTCTCGGAAACCCCGACAGTGTGTAGGCTCCATCGGACATTTGTTGTTGGAATTTCCGATAACAAAAATTTGAGAGCTGGATCTCAAATTTTCCAAAAACAAAATCCGTTGTCGGAAATTCCGAGCGTGTGTACACAATTCCGACGCACAAAATTCCACTCATGCTCGGAATCAAGCAGACGAGCCGCACTGGCCATTGAACTTAATTTTTCTCGACTCGTCCTACGTGTTGTACTTCACCGCGTTCTTGATGTTCGGAATTTCCGACAACATTTGTGCGACCGTGTGTATGCAAGACAAGTTTGAGCCAACATCAGTCTGGAAAAAAATCCACGGTTTTGTTGTCGGAATGTCCGATCGTGTGTACGCAGCATAAGAGTTTCAATTTGTATGCAATCGGGCGGGCCCTTGCACTACATGGTTTTGGTAGACCTAAAGGAAATCAGACAACAAAAGTTGTATAGTGAATGAATGAATGAATGAATGACTTGTATAGCGCAGCAAAATGCGAACTGAATCGCCTCAAGGCGCTTGGTCCATCATGTGTAGTCCAGCTTGTTAGAAGAGGTAGGTCTAGAGTTTTTTCCTGAAAGCCTGATGGTTTTCTTCCATATGGATGTATAGTGTATGGTGTGCATGGGGTCTTAGTTTGGACTGGATGGGCTGCTTTGGTGGCCCAGTGCCCCACTAAACACTTTCTTTTCATCCATGTGACTCTTTATTTACTGTGTACCCATCTGTTCTTCAGGTAACATAGAATACAGTTGTCCTGTGGTTAATGACTGTGAAATTACCAAACGGCGGAGGAAGTCTTGTCAAGCCTGTCGCTTCCGCAAGTGCCTGAAAGTTGGGATGATGAAGGAAGGTAGGTGCAGGAGGGAACCTTTGGGTCTCAAATAGATAACAGCTTTCACGTCATTATTATTTGGGTCTGAACTACAAAAAAGGTGGCATCAACACAAACACCTTTGGACCCTTTGTAAATATGATGCTAGTATTGTAACAGAGAATGTGGAAGAGCTTGTTCCACTGCTCTGCTCTTAAAGTCTCCAGAGTATTACCTTTGATCAAACACTTTAGAGCTGTATTGACTCTATTGATTACTACAGAGGCAAAAGCTGAGTTTGGGAAGGAGAAGGTTCATCTGTAAGCTAGAAATGTACTGCAATTTATAAATGGACTTAGGCAGGTCACGTGAAGATAATAGTTTAAAGCTATTCATTGTGTTTGGGTGGAAGGTGATACAGCACCATTTCTGTAAAAATAATTGGAAGCCAACATTAGGATGGGCAGCTAACATTCTCAGAAAGAGAGATCAGCAATGGCAGCCTACATAATGTCTTATGACAGGTACATTTTAGGTAAAAATGTCGGAAATTTCCGACCGTGTGTAGGCTCCATTGGACAGTTTCCATCGGAATTTCCGTAGCACAAAATTTGAGATCTGGTTCTCAAATTTTCCGAAAACAAAATCCGTTCGTGTGTACACAATTCCGACGCTCAAAGTGCCACGCATGCTCGGAATCAAGCAGAAGAGCCGAACTGGCTATTGAACTCAATTTTTTCTCGGCTCGTCGTACGTGTTGTACGTCACCGCGTTCTTGACGTTCGGAATTTCCGACCAACTTTGTGTGACCGTGTGTATGCAAGACAAGTTTGAGCCAACATCCGTTGGAAAAAAAACATGGATTTTGTTGTCGGAATGTGCGATAGTGTACGAGGCATTAGACTGCATTTGCACCTGAGCGACATGGAAACATGGGCAGAAATGCTTGTTTCTGACAGCGTTACCGATAGGGTTGCCACCTTTTTCTTTAAACCCGAACACTTTAGCGGTACACAGCAATCTTTTTTTATAGTATGAACTATGCATATATTTTGCAATAAAATAACATTTCTAATCAAATGAAGTTAATCACAAGAGTTTCCCTTTACATCAGAGTCCACAGAGTTCCCCTTTTACTTGTGAATTTGCAGATTTCCCTTACACTGTAAGGGGGGACTCTGCAGTTTCTAATGTAAGGGAGAACTCTGGGGACTCTAACATAAGGGATGCTCTGGGGACCCTGATCGAAGGGGGAACATTTGGAACTCTGATGTACGGTGAGGACTCTGATGTAAGGGGGAACCCTGAGAACCCTGATTTACCTTAGTGTACTCACTCAGAGGCAGGAGAGAGAAGGGGGTAGACTTCAGTCACAGACAGGGATGGATGGTGAGCTCACTCACCCCTTGGCAGTCAGCACCTCTCATCCAGATGTAGCTGAGGCTGCTGGAGTGTGGGTAGACACAGAGGGGTAGGGGCAGGAGGAAGAGGAGCAGATCAGGCCCTTTCTCCTTTCCCATCTGTGTGGGGGAGGGGTAATTGTTAGTACTGGCTTTGGGCAGCGTGAAAGAGAGTGTTACACAACTGCAACCCCATAGTCTGGTCTGAATAATGTGTCCGGGTTTCAGGAGGTCTGAAACCCGAACGCATGATTCCAAACCTGAACTGTCCGTGTGAATCCCGGACAGGTGGCAACCCTAATTACCGGAAAGCCACGAAAAACATGCATCTCGCTCGCAGTGCCCCTATTTCTTAATAGTACCCCATAACATTAGATGTTTTGTCATGCATTTTGCAAAGGCCAAACGCGCTTGGCTCAGTGCCAATAAATGATACTTAAGCTTCTTTGGTGCATTTGTCACACAATAGGCAGACAAACGTGCCCAAACATGCTACAGTGCAGCACAAGACGCAAGACGTTGCTCAGGTGTAAATGCCTTAGTGAGAACTCCCTGTTGTTTTAACAAAGCAGTGGAGAGGCTCCATAAAAGAGGTCATATATATATTAGATGCACAGTTGTCAATAAATGAATCAGACCTTGCCACAGGATATTTATTGGAAGCTGGTGGTTTAGCCCATCATCATTTTCCAGAAACTGATATATATTTTGAGCGGACTGAGAACCACCTTATCTACAGGCACTATATTGAGTGCACATAGGGCAGGGGTCTCCAAACCTTCTAAAGAAAAGGCCAGTTTACTTTCCTTCAGACCTTAGGGCCCTTTCACACTGGGGCAGTTTGCAGGCGCTATTGCGCTAATAATAGCGCCTGCAAACCGACCCGAAAGTGCCGCTGCTTTCATTCCAGTGTGAAAGCCCCGAGGGCTTTCACACTGGAGCAATGCGCTGGCAGGACGGTAAAAAAAGTCCTGCTAGCAGCATCTTCAGAGCGGTGAAGAAGCGGAGTGTATACCGCTCCTTCACCGCTCCTGCCCATTGAAATCAATGGGACGGCGCGGCTATACCGCCAGCAAAGCGCCTCTGCAGAGGCGCTTTGCGGTGGTATTTAACCCTTTCTCGGCTGCTAGCGGGGGGTAAAACAGCCCTGCTAGCGGCCGCATACTGACGGTAAAGCGCCGCTTACAATAGCGGCGCTTTACTGCTGATGCCGACGCCCGCCCCAGTGTGAAAGGGGGCCGGACTGTGCCCAGTGGGAGTGGACAATGCCCGATCTTTGGTATTAGGGAGAGAAATAGTTGGTGCCAGTAGGAGGAACAGTGCCCCATTTTTGTTATCGGTAGAAGGAATTATGGCCCATTGTTGTTGTTAGTGGAAAGAATAGTGCCCCATTGTTGATGTTAGTGGCAGGAATAATGCCTCTAGGGCCAGGTAAATGCAAGCAAAGGGCCGCATCCATCCCAGGGCCGCAGTTTGGAGATCACTGACATAGGGGAAGCCACATAACTGCAGATATGATAACTAGTAATACAAAGAGGATACAGTGTCGAGTTTGACTTTTAATTAAAGATATGAAACTTTCGATCCTAGGGGTGAGACTGGATCGGGTACGAGGTGGGAGGCAAAAGTACAGACGCCCGGTGGAAACTGAAGCTCCAGACCCTTGCAGCTTTCTCAACACTCTTCACTCACTACCTGGAAAGAAGACAAGTAGGTATCAAGGAGCAATTAAAAGTAATAGCATGTAAGACCCCATTCCTGAAGTGTGGAAGGCTTCAATGACAAGTGCAGAGGGCCTTATGTGAAGTGAAGGGGGGATTACTACACATTCACTTACATACTGTTGCATCTCTTGAACAATACTGAGAGTTTTCAGGCTGCACAATTAGCCAGTGCCTCAGGTTGTGTCCTGCAACAATCCATACATTTGATGAGCAGGGGCAACTGAGACTCGGTCCCAGCCTGTGCGGAAGTAGACCAGCTCCTTCCTTATCATGGAAGGTTTCTTATATCCTCCTCTGCAAGTCTACTCCATTCTGACTCCTCACATGGCTACCAGACCAAAAGTCATATTGTCTCTGCAGGGTAGCCATACAAAAGCTGCACACCTTCCTTCCAATCCACTGTCCATTCCGTAACCAGCACTCTCTTTAGTTCCCACTGACAGCACCACTGGATATAAGAAACACACACTACTTCATGCTGAGGAACATTTACTGAAAACATCCTAATGTAGAATGCAACATTTTATTGTTATTATTATTTTTATTACACATGATTTACTGTATATACAGCTAACAGTTTTACAACGCTTTACAACATGAGGGCAGACAGTACAGTTACAATACAATATAATACAGGTGAAATCAGAGGGCCCTGCTCGTTGGCGCTTACAATCTAAAAGGGAGGGTCAAGTGATACAAAAGGTAATAAATGTGGGGGATGAGCTGATGGAGAAAGTGGAAATACAATTGTTAGGTGGAGGTGGGATAGGCTTCTCTGAAGAGAAGGGTTTTCAGGGACCATCTAAAAGTGGACAGAGCAGGAGATAGTCAGACAGATTTGGGGTAGAGAATTCCAAAGGGTGGGGGAGGCTCGGGAGAAGTCCTGGAGGCAAGCATGGGAGGAGGTGACAAGGGAACTAGAGAGAGGATTGTCTTGGGAGGAACGTAGAGAACGATTTGGTTGTTATTTTTGAGTGATGTAGCTGGGGGCCGAGTCTTGGATGGCTTTGTAAGTTATTGTTAGCATTTTGAATTTAATTTGTAAGGTGAGTGGCAGCCAATGGCCAAATGGCTGGCTTTTGTCAGACCGGCTGCCGTACACACGGGCTGAATGTCGGCTGGTTCAATGAAAAACAGATATTCGGCCTGTGTGTACTAGGCTTAAAGGTAAGCCAATGAGAAGGGAGTTGCAGTAGTCAAGGCGTGGGAGATGACCAGGGAGTGAACTAGGAGCTTTTTGGTGTCATTGGTTAAGAAGGGATGTATTTTGGAGATGTTGAGGTGGTTGAGGTGGCAAGCTGTGGAAAGTGATTGGATGTAGAGCCAAAAGGGGAGTTCAGAGTCCAGGATAACACCTAGAACCTTGGCATGCGGGGACATCTTGATCAGCAAATCAGTAATTCAATGTCCTGGAATAAGAGCTGTGGGTTGTGCTAGCTTTTCAATTAACAGTCCTCCTTCTTCTCTCTGACCTCTTACAGCAAATAAAGTGGTGTCACATTTGGTTTTGGTTGAACCCGGAGAGATATTTGCCACCCCTGACCTCAACCTCCCAGACAGCGACCTGCGTACACTGACCACACTGTGTGAGCTAATCAATCGCGAGCTGCTTATCACCATTGGCTGGGCCAAGCACGTCCCAGGTAAAAGGCATCATTGACACATGAGCTCTGTAGGATCATTAAATATTAATGTTAAGAAAAAAAATATCTAGTGAATTAAAGGGATCCTATCGTTTTTCTAAAAAAGTTTTTTTTTTTCTTTTTAGAATAAAAATGTTAAAATGATCAGTGATCACATTAATTCAAATAATCCTATCAACCTGTGTCAATGTTTTACAATTATTTCTTTCTCTGCACTGCGTGTAATATATATATATAAATCAAAGCACAAGAGAAAATGCTTTAAAAATGGCGGAATCCCAACCACGACACTACCTGCCTGGAGTTTGCATGTTCTCCCTGTGCCTGCGTGGGTTTCCTCCAGGTACTCCGGTTTCCTCCCACATTCCAAAGACATGCTGGCAGGTTAATTGGCTTCTGTCCAAAATTGGCCCTAGTATATGAATGTGAGTTGGGGACCTTGGATTATGGGCTCCTTGAGGGTAGGGACCAATGTGAGTGTGCGATGTATGTGTGGAGCGCTTCATAAATTGACGGCACTATATGGGTACCTTAAATAAATAGGGATACGGTAATTGTAGACACGCACCCACACTCACTCAGGGTGAACTGGATGGACTGGTGTCTTTATTCAACCTTACTAACTATGTACCGTATATACTCGAGTATAAGTCGAGTTTTTCAGCACATTTTTTTGTGCTGAAAGTGCCCCCCTCGACTTATACTTGAGTCAAGCACTTTTCTGCAGCAAAAAAATTCATTTTCCGAACCGACTTTGGGGCCCCGTATCTCAGGTGCTAGGAACCCCAAATTTGGTGTGCAAACCCAGTGGAACTGGTACCACAACATGTCCAAAGCTTGAGTTCATAGCACCAAGTGGCCCCGAGATACGGGGCCCCAAAATCGGTTTGGAAAATGTCATTCTCTGCTGAAGAAAAGTGCTTGACATTTTCTGAACCGAGTTTGGGGCCCCGTATCTCAGGGCCACTTGGTGCTAGGAACCCCAAATTTGGTGTGCAAACCCAGGGGAACTGGTACCATAACATATCCAAAGCTGGCCACGAGATATGGGGCCCAAAATAGGTTCGGAAAATGTCATTCTCTGCTGCAGAAAAGTGCTTGACATTTTCTGAACCAATTTTTGGGGCCCGGTATCTCGGGACCACTTGGTGCTAGAAACCCCAGCTTTGGCTATTTTATGGTGCTAGTTCCACTGGGTTTGCACACCAAATTCTAGGGATTCCTAGCACTGAGTGACCCCGAGATATGGGGCCCCAAAGTCGGTCAACTGTGTCCATCTGCAGCAATGTCATTTCGGGACCCTTTGAGTTCAGAGTCCCCAAATTTTGGCTGCAGCTAGGGGGCATCTAGGAACCCTTAACTACCGAGTTTGAAGTTCGGGGGACCTATGGCTGCAAATGGGCACAGTGAGGCTGCAAATGGGCATTGTTGACCCTCTTTTCCACTTACAGTTGCTGTGCATTTCTCACCCTCGTCTTATACTCGAGTCACTAAGTTTTTCACATTTTTTTGTGGTAAATTAGGGCCTCAACTTATACTCGGAACGACTTATACTCGAGTATATACGGTAACTATCTCAAAGTGGTAATTTAAGGAATTAAAATGATCAACGATGTCAACGAATATAAACCAAAGCCTGATATGTTAGGAACTGGCAAGAACGTATCACAATGACCGTTTTACAAATAAGGTCCCAAAGTTCATTCCTTTAGCTTGTTATAAATCAGTGCCAAAGAGACAGCGTGCAATTTGAATTTAAAAACTTTCACAGACACAGTAGTTTTTAAGCAATAAATAATTTTGTAGCCGTAAAATCAGGCTGGCTTCTGTCAGGGTAAATTGAGTTTTGCTCCACTGTACCTTACCCACACGTTGGGTTAACGAGACGCATTGTGGCGGGTGATGGTTCCCCTCTAGGTCGGGTTCTCCGCTATCATCCTGCAGGATCTATTGAGTGCCTCAGAAAAGGACACAGATTATCATCTCCGAGTTAATAGTATTCAGGGTCTCTTCAGCATGTGTGACATGGCAGAGCCCTCTCCTGTGATAGCAATCTCCAATATTTCCCAATTAAACTCGGCACTCAGGTTTATAAAGAAACAATTGTATGGCCATGGTTTGAAAAAGGCAAGCAATGGAGGTTGACACTACAAAGAGCAACTAATTGAAAAGCAAGGGAGAGTGTGACAGGCCAAGGGAGGTTCAAGCTGATATCCTCAGAACAACCCAACCTCGCTGCAGTAGAGGTTATTGGGGGAGGTGGAATATGACGCAGAACCCAGATTTCTGCTTGTAACAAGACTATGTGATCAGCACCAGGTTTGGAGTTAGGGGCACTAGTCCTCAGTCCATGCTACAAAAAATACTCAGAGACTTAATATGACAGTTGGGCAACTATCCCATTTAGGCTAGGTTCACACTGCTGGGAATTTTATTGCGAATTTGAGCCGCTGCGATCGCTCAAATTCGCAAGTCATTTTAATAACATTGTTTTCCATGAGTGCTGTTCACATCAATGCGTTGCGAATTTAACCTGCGTAAAAAAAGGGTCCTGTCCGAGTTTGATCCGTGTGCAATGCGAATTCAGCTCCATAGATTGCAAATTTGCAGTAGAATCGCAAGAACACACAAAGAATTCGCAATGCAAATTTGCAACGCAATCGGATCAAAATCGCGCTAAATTCGCACTGCAGCAGTGTGAACCTAGCCTTATAAGGAAGATCTTTACCACTACTGGTCACCTACATCAGGTAGAATGAGCCATTGCACAGGTTACTGTCGCCAGTAAGTTGGCAGTAAAGTCCTTCTTTCCAAACCCCACTCTATCCTTTCCCTTTAAAAAATAACTTAAAAACTTGGCAGATCTGAGCTTACAGGTTAATGGAGCGATCTGACCTCCATGCTCCAAATTCTAAAGTCCATCTTTCATCTTCCATTAGCTTTCTCTGAGTGTCAAGAGACTTCCCACCACCGTTCATGTGTCTGCAAGCAGAATTGGCCACAGTCATAGCAGTGTAAATGGAATATTTCATGATTTCATTTAATCTTTGTGTAAGATATTGGCACGCATGTAGAGAGAATGTTAAAAAGGAACTGAAGTGCTGCAGATAGTAAAGAACTAGTCACTAGGCACTTCAGCCCTGGAAGAATTTACCCCCCTTCCTGACAAGAGCACTTTTTGTGATTCCGTACTGCGTCGTTTTAACTGACAATTGCGTGCTCGTGCGACGTTGCACCCAAACAAAATTGACATCCTTTTTTCCCACAAATAGAGCTTTCTTTTGGTGGTATTTGATCACCTCTGCGGTTTTTATTTTTTGCGCTATAAACAAAAAAGGAGCAACGATTTTGAAAAAAAAAAAGCATTATTTTTTACTTTTTGATATAATAAATATCCCCAAAAAATATATAAAAAAACAAATTTCTTACTCAATTTAGGCCAATATGGATTCTTCTACATATTTTTGGTAAAAAAAAAATTGCAATAAGCGTATATTGATTGGTTTGCGCAAAAGTTATAGTGTCTACAAAATATGGGATAGATTTATGGCATTTTTATTATACATTTTTTTTTTAATTAGTAATGGCAGTGATCTGCGATTTTTATCGTGACTGCGACATTACGGCAGACACATCGGACACTTTTGACACTATTTTGGGACCATTGTCATTTATATAGAGATCAGTGCTATAAAAATGCACTGATTACTGTGTAAATGACACTGGCAGGGAAGGGGTTAAACACTAGGGGACGATCAAGGGGTTAAGTGTGTCCTAGGGAGTGATTCTAACTGTGGGGGGGATGGGCTACCACTGACATGACAGCGATCACTGCTCCCGATGAAAGGGAGCAGTAGATCCCTGTCATGTCACTAGGCAGAACCGGGAAACGCCTTGTTTATAAAGGCATCTCCCCGATCTTCCACTCCGTGACACAATCGCGGGCCCCTGGCGGACATCGAGTCTGCAGGACCTGCGGAGCACGGTCATGGAGCACGGGGCGGCATGAGCGCACCCACAATGCCGCGATTTAAAGGGGACCTACCTGTACGCCCATTTGCCCAGCCGTGCCATTGTGCCGACGTACATCGTTGTGGCTATTATTGCCTGTTATCTCATTGCAGCTGATTTTTCTCCCTTACCATGTCAGGCAGGGCTTTGCCTTCACATATCAGAGCCTCCAACAAGAAAACAGCAGCACAGTAGTGACGTCATCAAATCTCACTCCAGTTCTTCTGAGACCAGAAGTCAGGGGCTGCAGCGACTTAAATCTCACATTGCCATTATACAGCTATGGGGATGTAGACACAGGAGTGCCTAGGCACACTCACATACCAGGAAGTGCACTGCTATTATTTACAAGGAATGTAAGACAAAGGGACATTTTTCAGGATGTTAACTAGGCATAATTAACACTTCTAGATGTTGCCCTATAACATAGCAAATCTTTGCCTATTGAGTTCATGTCCACTTTGAGTGCTAAATTGGAGTAGGGTTATAGATGGGGGATTGGTTTGAATGTGAAGGGTAGTGTAGCACCCTCTGGTGTACTAGTGTATATAGTTGTTAGTGTAGGAACATTTGGCTAGGTTGACTAGGTTGAATCTGGGTCAGGGCTGAGTGACTCAGCAGGCAGCATCTCTGGTGACTCCCCCTGCTTTCTGGAAGCTTGGATAAGCTTCCAGAAGTAGAGGGTGGAGTCTAGGAGGAGCTGCTTGGAGTATCCTTCCTGGAGGCACAGGAGCAGGCGTGAGCACAGCGGGAGAAGGTCAGCACGTGACATCCAGGGATTCTCCAGAAAAGTCAGCCGGGTGGGCTGGTGAGTGATCAGTCTGGGAGGACTGTGGAGAAGTAGCCAAGAGGGCTAGTTAAAGGTGCAGCTGCAGCCAGGTTGGCTGGCAGTGCCTGGAGAGGTAGTGCTGGGATCAGTGATGTAAGCTGGAGACTTTTGCTACACACCTAAAGGGGTCTCGGGTTTCTGCCTATCATTTTATCATAGTGCCAGCAGAGTTCTGCAAGCAAATGTGCTGGAGGAAGCAGAGGAGTGTTTATAGACCTTTATATAGGAAAAAGTTGTCCCTGAAGTTGTTTAAGACATCCCATAATACCCCTACTCCTTATCCAAGTTTTAATCCCCTCAACAAAATAACAAAACAAAGTGCTGGACTGTATTCTGTCTCTGTGAAAATTTGATGGGCCTGGCTGTGCAGAGTGGGGGATCCCATTTGAACAGACGGCTCCTTAGGGGGTGCGCTACAGTAGGTTGAGTATTTGTCAGGAACCATGAAATCAGACCGAGACAGAAGTACAGTTAAATTACACTAGTTTAATAATAAAAGTAAAAAGAACAAACATAGTCAAAACATAGTCAGAGTTCAGGAATTGGAACGGATAGTCAGACAAGCCAAACGTCAGGGAGCCGGAGATTAGCCTAGTAAAACAGCGAGCAGGATCTGGAGCCAGAAGGGATGTCAGCCAAGCAAGTCTTTTAACAGGAATGCAGGAGAGTGTCTCTGTGATGTTGACTTAGGAGAAGGCAGAGATCCTCTGGTCTGGACAGCTTAAGTAGGCAGGACTGACGAGCAGGATATCATCAACAGCTGAGTACCTGTGGAGAGAGAGGAGCTGGCAATTAGCCGACAGCTGAGCGGCCAGCTCAGAGAAGGAAGGGCTGAGCCCAGCCCTGACAGTATTAAGGAGTTAAGATTAGGTTGTGCATTAGTAATTGGTTAGATATGCGGTTGAGGTACTGTAGGTGGTAGAAAATGTGTGGTTGAAGCACTGCAAAGGGCTGTTTACATGCTGTCGGCACAAAGCTATCGCCCCTTTTGCATCCTGTCAAGTAAGTAGGGGAGCACTGCAAACACCCCTCAATCTTGGTTGTGGTATGTTGGTGCAGCAACTACAAGGTTGAAACAGGCAGTGAAAAGGCATCACATTGACTCCACACCGACTGTCAAATGTGGATCGCTATTAAGCGGCACAGCAGTTTGTCTTAAGGGGTTAAAGGAGAAGTATAAACTTTAAAAAAAATTAAAGGAACATACATACTCACCTCCATGCTGCAGTATCTGCTCCATGTCTCTGGGTCACAGGAGGACAAAACTAAATGTACTCCTGTGACCCACTGGAGAAGAACAACCAAAAAAGCTTCAGCCATACTTTTCTTTTACGTTTTAGGATTAGGTTATGTTTCACTGTTGGGTTAGATTAAGTGTTAGAAGGTTAATGTATTATTATGCCCCGTACACACGGTCGGATTTTCCAACGGAAAATGTGCGATCGGAGCGTGTTGTCGGAAATTCTGACCGTGTGTGGGCTCCATCGAACTTTTTCCATTGGATTTTCCGACACACAAAGTTTGAGAGCAGGCTATAAAATTTTCCAACAACAAAATCCGTTGTCGGAAATTCCGATCGTGTGTACACAAATCCGACGGACAAAGTGCCACGCATGCTCAGAATAAATAAAGAGATGAAAGCTATTGGCCACTGCCCCGTTTATAGTCCCGACGTACGTGTTTTACGTCACCGCGTTCAGAATGATCGGATTTTCCGACAACTTTGTGTGACCGTGTGTATGCAAGACAAGTTTGAGCCAACATCCGTCGGAAAAAATCCATGGATTTTGTTGTCGGAATGTCCGAACAAAGTCCGACCGTGTGTACGGGGAATGAGAGTAAAGGTTGAAATTGATAATATGCTAAAGGGAAAGTGCTAGAATCTGTGCTAACATAAGTGTTATGTCCCGTACACACGATTGGACTTTCCGACGGGAAATGCTGGATGTGAGCTTGTTGGCGGAAAGTCCGACCATGTGTATGCTCCATCGAACATTTGTTGTCGGACTTTCTGCCAACAAATGTTGGCTAGCAGGTTCTCAAATTTTCTGGACTTTGTCGGACTTTCCGATCGTGTGTACACAAGTCCGTCGCACAAAAGTACACGCATGCTCGGAATCAAGTACGAGCCGGAAGCGCTCGGTCTTGTAAAACTAGCATTCGTAATGGAGATATCACATGACTATTGAACTTCCTTTTTATCAGCTCGCCGTACGTCTTGTACTTCACTACGTTCGTAATTGTTGGCCAACATTTGTGTGACGGTGTGTATGCAAGACAAGTTGGAGCCAACAACCTTCGAACAAAATTCCACGGTTTTGTTGTTGGAAAATCCGATCGTGTGTACGGGGCATTAGGGTCAACTTTAGGGGTAAGGGTCAGTAATGGTGAGCGTACGCTTGGTTTCAGTGCTGAAAGTGCCATGCCAGAAACAACGTGTCAGGTTAAAATGGGTGACACAAAGGTGAGTTACCTTTTAATCCCCTCTCATTACTTTAAATGGGGCCCACTTATAACTTCTTTCTATTCATTCCACCAATTCTTCTTTCTAGTTATTAAATCTGAATTGGACATATTAAAGCATATCTAAAACAAAACTTTTAAACCCCAATATGTTGTTGCACATATTTTCTTAATTAAAAAAAAAAAAGTCCAAGGCTAGTACGTGATCTGACATTTCCAGGTCGGGGACGCGCGCCGCTGCCGTCGACCCATTCCCACTGTGATTGGACATAGTAGGAGTCAATCGGCAGGTCCGGCTGGCGCGATGTCCGCGGGGACCCGACGATCGTTCAGGAGAAAGGCAGAACGGCGCTCTGCCTATGTAAACAAGGCAGACTGCCGTTCTCTGAGAGGGTAAGTGCTGATCCCCTTTACATTCCCCCAGTCAAAGCACATCCCCCACAGTCAGTAAGCACTCCCAGGGAACACAGTTAACCCTTTGATTGCCCCTGATGTTAACCCCCAGCCAGTGTCATTAGTAGAGTGACAGCGCATATTTTTTAGCACTGATCACTGTATTAGTGTCACTGGTCCTCAAAAAGTGTCAGTTTTTGGGGAGCGATTTGTCTGCCGCAATTTCGCAGTCCCGCTATAAGTCGCGGATTGCCGCTACTACTAGTAAAAAAAAAAAAAAATATCCCATAGTTTATAGACGCTATAACTTTTGTGTAAACCAATCAATATACAGGTATTGGGATTTTTTTTACGAAAAATATGTAGCAAAATACATGTCGGCCTAAAGTGATGAAGGAATTTCATTTTTTACATTTTTTATTGAATGTGTTTTATAGCAGAAAGTAAAAATATATATATATTTTTTTTTTCAAAATTGTCGGTCTTTTTTGTATATAGCGCAAAAAATAAAAACTGCAGAGGTGTTCAAATACCACCAAAAGAAAGCTCTATATGTGGGAAAAAAAGGACATAAATTTTATTTTGGTACAGCGTCACACGACAACTGTAAGTTAAAGTAACGCAGTGCCGTATGAAAAAAAAAAAAATGGCCTGGTCATGAAGGGGGGTAAACCTTCCGGTGGTTAATACTGTGATGTTCAGCAGTTGCAGAAGTGCTCCTATATCCACGGGAAGTTCATATAAAAGTTTACAGAATGTGCACAGAACAAGGAAAGAAAATATAAACAAAGCAAAGGGGAAAACTGTATTTTTCATACAGAAAATAGAATATTGGTTTCCTTACAATGCTCTATAAGACAAAATATATTTCCCTACATTTAATGTCTTTTCCTCCATTTTTCTTCCTCTTAGGTTTCTCTGTCCTTTCCCTGGTGGATCAAATGGCTCTTCTGCAGAGCGCCTGGATGGAAGTCTTGGTCCTGGGCATCGTCTATCGCTCTCTAGAGATGGATAATGAGCTGGCAGTTGCAGAGAACTTCTTGTTGAGCAGGGAAGATTGCCGTAGCTCTGGCCTCTTGAACCTTCATTCTGTACTTCTCCAGCTGGTCAGGAAATATCGGAAGACAAAGTTGGACAAAGAAGAATTTGTCACACTAAAAGCCATGGCTCTCGCCAACTCAGGTATTGAAATAGTAATGTTCTGATGTCCATTTTCAAAAATAATTACACCTGATTTCTACATTTTAAGCCTGTTCACCATCTCTTATTTTGTAGAGGAACATTGCCAGCAACCCATATCTTATAATGTTCTGGTTGTGCAGAGATGTTCCATTGCAATCAATGACAAGCACACATGAACGCGTTAGGAAAGGTTTTTTGACTGAATGAAAACATTTCTTTTTTTCCCTTTGAACATTGAAAGAACCCATTACTTTGGACACCATATGGTGTGGCATTGTGGTGAGTCTGGTGCTGAAGGCATCTGAGCAATGATGGCTATATACCTTACCTTCTCATATGTGATCAGCCTTTTCAGGGCAAATATTAGATTCACCTAAAAAAACATCCAGAATGCATATTTAAAAGTCCACCTTGTGTATCAAAAATTTGCATTAGACCCGTCTTCCCCAACCGAATTTCAGTGCCAAATAGGAAAAAACACCACTTTTGTGTTCACACCTCATGTCCAAGTGATGCACCATACCCCCCAGACTGAGACTCAGATTCCTCTAATAACAATGATTGGCATACTGCGCTTGTATCTGATAGTAGATCTCCGGTTGCAACAGGAACAAAGTGGTTCAATCTCTCTTCCACTACCCAGCTCAATCACATGGGATGTAAGAAAAAAGGCTCTAATAGTGTAATTTCATAAAAACACCCACTTTATTAAAAAAGGTAAAGGCTACGCACAAATAAAATCAAGTACAATGCCCATTAACATAGCCAATGTGAAGGACTGCAATTTTGCCAAAACCGCCATTGTGTCCGAAGTTCAAACGGGGAGTATCAATATCTCACCCGCTCTCTGCCCGCCATTTTCGGTGCAAATGATACGCCAGTTCCGGCGTCACTTCCATTTGACATACAGCCATGCCTGGTGCGTTTCGTCCTCCTGGCTTAGCTACATTTTTGACACACGAGGTGGACTTTTAATCACTTGCCTACTGGGCACTTTTACCCCCTTCCTGCTCAGGCCAATTTTCAGCTTTCACCGCTGTCACACTTTGAATGACAATTGTGTGGTCATGCAATACTGTACCCATATGACATTTTTGTTATAATTTTTTTTTACACAAATAGAGCTTTCTTTTGGTGGTATTTAATCACTATTGGGCTTTTTAGTTTTTAACAAACGAAAAAGGCCAAAAATTTGGAGAAAAAAAGCAACTTTTTTCTAAAGTTTGCCTTTTAAAATTTTGCAAACAGGGCACTGATTGGTGACACTGATGGGCACTGATGATGCGGCACTGGTGGGCACTGATGAGCAGGCACTGATAGGCAGCACTGATAGGCACTGGTAGGCGGCACTGATAGGTGACACTGAGGAGGAGGCACTGATTGGCAGCACTGGTCAGCACTCATTGGCAGCATTGGTGGGCACTGTTGGGACTGCACTGATAATCAGAACACTGATAATCAGTGCCCTGATTATCAGTGTAGATGTCCCTTTAACAGAAGCAGGTTAACATCTCTGCTCTTAGAAAGGAGTGCCGATAACCAGTTTCTGTTTTCATAGTGATCAACTGTCACTGGACACAGCTGATCACATGGTAAAGGGCCGCTGTATTTGGCTCTTTACCCTGATCTGTGATCAGCTGAGTCTGAGGACTCAGTGATCACAGAGTAAGCCGGCCTCGTGCCGGCAAAGTAAGCCAGCGCTGTAGCTGTCATTCGGCTATAGCGGGAAGTGTTTAAATATGCATTCTGGATGTTTGTAGGACTTTTATATGGATAAATATACAGTATATGTATGATTCACAGCGCTACATATAGCTCATAACTTAGAGATTTATTCACAGTAAAAGATATAGAATATCAACAGGACCTTCTACTTGTCTCTAAACAGGCAAAGGGACAGGTTAACCTAAAAAGGCTAAGTTCACCTTTTCTACAAAATAGTCTATGCTGTCAAGGGGCCCAGTAGATGCAACATATTCAAAATCTATGCAGCTTTGTAAAATGATCATTGATTTTATTGTGTTATCTGTAGGCCATTTGGGTCCTCTAAGAAGCCTGGCTGAAAGAAACCTCCTAGTTAGCAACCCCCACGTCCTGACTTGTTGCTATGACGTAAAAACTGTTGGACGCTCTGATATCTTCTGGGACTTCTTGACTGCATTGACTAATTTATGGGAAAAATTGAATTTTAAGTTGGTGGTAAATATAAGTTGGCAGCTTGATATGCACATATAGGAGATCTGACCATTGACCAATTTGTTCTTTTTTTTTATATAGCTTTTACTTAAAGAGGAACTGCAGTCTGCTCACATAATTTGTAATAAAAACATATTTGCCATTCTGAAGCTTCCCTCCAACCACTTTGCATATTATTTTATATATGCTGTGATTCTGTACTTGCCAAATATGCTGCAGAAATCTCCCTCTACTGAGTCTGGCTACAATTATTTTAACTGTGGGCAACTGAAGCTGCTGTCTGTTCACTTCCTGGATTTACACAGAGGCACACCTCTGTAGCTCTCATTGGCCCTCTTATGACTTATCCCCCCTACTTTCTTGGCAAATTTGAGAGTGAGAGAGAGAGATGTGCATGATGTCATAAGCCTAGGCTTTTTTTTACCAGACAAGAGACAGGAAGTGGGCTGTACAGTAATACCTTGGATTACGAGCATAATTAGTTCCAGAAGAATGCTTGTAATCCAAAGCACTCATATATCAAAGCGAGTTTTCCCAAAGGAAATAATGGAAACTCAGATAATCCGTTCCACAGCCTGCTTGTCTATGCAGTACCGTATGTGACCAGAGGTGCGGGGGCGCCGGAGACACTCGGAAACACTTGGAGACGCTCGGAGACCACTCTGAGACACTCCATTCCCGAGTGTCTCTGAGCGTCACTGGCGCCCCCGCACCTCTGGCCAAATGCTGTACTGCACACCCCAGAGGCTTGAATCCTGCTCGTCTTACGAGACAATGCTTGCAAAGCCAGTCAGAATTAAAAAAAAAAAAAAATTGCTTGTATTGCGTAACGCTCATAAACCGCATTACTCGCAATCCAAGGTTCCACTGTATAAGGTATTTACTAGCAGAAAAAAAAAATGTTTTACTATCCAAAGTTAAAACAACAAGGGCAGAAGATTTAATAGATGGAAAATAGAAAAAATAACTGAAGGTCTGCTTTAGGCATGCATGGCTATGCACTATACAGATAACCACAGATCCTCTCTTACCTATGTGAAACAATGCTTTAAAATTTTCCCTCAAAAACATTAGACTAGGGTCTACCAGTGCTGTGATGTGTCCATGGACATCACAGTCATTTACCAATTCAGCCAGAACTGCCCAACGATTATCTGATTTTTTTGGATAATTATAGCCATAGGTATCTCCCTTTTAGTTTATCTACCACTCTGGCCAATTCCATCCACTACTGATCTTGTTATAAGATTTCAGCCAGGGGATGATCACTCTGACAGCTGTCACTGGCTTTAACAAATAGACAGCTCAGTGTTATCGATGGACGCCTCTTAGAGTTTGGCACAACCGATCAATAATGTCCCGAGGTGTTTTGTGTGTGGCATGGTTTGGAACAATAGAGGGCGGTGGGGGAGGAGTTCTTTCCTCGCAGAGTAATCAAAGGTTTTGAAGCCTCCAGCAATCCATGCACTAAATAGACTTGCTTAATATAGATATGTGTCAGCACTTTATTTGGCTATGGACACTTTTCATACAACTTTGCTTTTTAGTTTGTGTCACTGGAGACCAGAGCTACAGATACAGAATAGGTTCTATTTTGCAGTTTATCATTTTTATAAATACATGGAATTGCTGTGAACCTCTTTCTTGTACATAGACTTACATAACACATGCCTTGACGTGTTCTCAACAAAGATGGCCGTATTTAGAGTTTTTATTGGCTTTTGATCAAATAAAATCTCTGCGTTCCTCCTGAGTCCAAACTGTCCACATTAAAAACCCAATAAAATCTATCATTCATCATACCTCCCAACAGTCCCTGATTTCGAGGGACTGTCCCTGATTTCGAGGGACTGTCCCTGATTTGGAGCAATGTCCCTCTGTTCCTCTTTCCTCCTCATTTGTCCCTCATTTTGGTCTGATCTATATAGTTGTATATAAAATGCACTTTTTATCTTTTAAAAAGTGTTTCCCAGTGCTAAACCTTCCATCTGAATTCTAAATTGCTGCATTTGTCAATTTTAAAAGCCAATATAAAGGAATATTAGTGGTAAAAAAAAGCTCTTGTGGATATAATTAACCTTTTTTTTTTTGGTAATGTCCCCTTTAAGGGGCATGGCAGGGGGCGTGTCCTATGCCTACATATACGTTTGTTAGTAGGTGTCCCTCATTCCCATCTCAGAATGTTGGGAGGTATGTGATGTGGAGACCCAGGCACTGACACAATATGGCTTTTATTATTATTATTATTGATATTATTATACAGGATTTATACAGCGCCAACAGTTTACGCAGCTCTTTATAATATAAAAGGGGAGACAATACAATAGGATTAAGAGCTTACAATCTAATAGGGTGGAGCAAGTGGTACAAAAAGTTGTAACTCTGGCATACCTCCCAACATTTTGAGATGGGAACGAGGGACACCTACTAGCAAATGTATGTAGGCATAGGACACGCCCCCTACCACGCCCCTTAAAGGGGAAATAATAAAAAAAAGGTTATTTAAATCCACAAGTGCTTTTTTTAACCACTATTATTCCTTTATATTGGCTTTTAAAATTTACAAATGCAGCCATTTAGAAATGGGATGAAAGGTTTAGCACTGAGAAACACTTTTTGAAAGATAAAAAGTGCATTTTAAATATATTTATATACTATATAGATCAGACCAAAATGAGGGACAAATAAGGAGGAAGGAGGGACAGAGGGACAGTGCTCCAAATCAGGGACAGTCCCTCGAAATCTGGGACAGTTGGGAGCTATGCTGTGGGGAATGAGCTGATGGAAGTGATAACAGATTAATTAGAGGCGTGATAGGCTTCACTGAAGAGATTTCTTTTTAGGGAACGCCAGAGTAGGAGATAGCTGGACAGATTGATATAGAGAGTTCCAGAGGATGGGAGAGGCTCTGAAGAAGTCCTGGAGACAAGCAAGGGTAGAGGAGACAAAAAAACTTGAGAGTAGGAGGTCTTGAGAGGAGCGGAGAGTACGGTTTAGGTGATATTTGGAGATGAGATTGGTGATGTAGCTCAGGGTAGAGTTGTGAATGGCTTTGTATGTTGTTGTTAGTATTTTGAAGTTAACTCGCTGGGCGATCGGAAGCCAGTGTAGGGATTGGCGGAGAGGGGTGGCAGACACTGAGCGGTTGGTAAGGTAGATGAGTCTGGCAGCAGAATTCATGATAGACTTTTAGCACATGGAACCCAGCACAGTTGATTTTGGTATGGGGTTTTGCAAAAGAAAGGCTATCTTAAAGCGGAGTTCCACCCAAAAGTGAAACTTCCGCTTATTTGTATCCTCTCCCCCTCTGGTGCCACAATTGGCACCTTTCGGGGGGAGGGGGCACAGGATACCTGTCTTTGACAGGTATCCTGTTCCCACTTCTGGGAGTCCGGGCCGCGGCCCGTGACATCACCACGGGGCTCCCTCCTCCTCTCCTTGTCGCTGGGCCAGTAGGAGAGAGGAGCGGGGCCTCATGCATGCGCAGTAGTGGTTCCCGGCGTGCAGCCGTAAGGCTACACTGCCGGGTACCCTTACCTGCAATGGCGGATGCAAACAGCTGCGGTGCCGACATCGCTGGACTCCAGGACAGGTAAGTGTCCTATTGTTAAAAGCCAGCAGCTGCAGTATGTGCAGCTGCTGGCTTTTAATTTTTTTTTTGGGGCGGAACATCGCTTTAAGCTTGCCTCACCTGTCAGCTACCAGTGAGGGGAAGCGGGAATGCATAACCCCACATCCTCATTACAAACTGTCATGGAGTAGAGGGGGGGGGGGGCAGGGTAGGAGGTAGCAAAATGCACCTTCGCCTGTGTAGACAAAAATCCTTGCACGGCCCTGCTTCCTATCAGATGTCAGATCAGTGCCGAGTGAACACCTAGACTCCTCCGCAGCTCTGACGTGTCATATGACAGCCGAGGAGAAGCTTACCTCACTCTGCACAAGCACTGCTCTGCATGAGGTCTGGTGAGTATATGGCAGAGGGATACTGGAGAAATGGGGAGCTTTGTGCTAGGGGGTGATCTCTGTGCTGGGGTGTGGGGATGTCGGTGCTGTGGGAGTGACAATTTCTGTTCTGGGTTGCTGGGATTTTGATGCCTTACCTACTACTGACCCCTGCACTCTTTGCATTACACAGTACTGACCCTGGTACATTACATGCTGCACTGTGTACACTATACACTACTGACTCCTGCACTCCATATGTTACATACTACTGACCCCTGCACTCTGTGTGTTGTATATCCCTGATCCCTGCATGCTGTGTGTTACATTACCCCGATCCCTTCATTCTGTGTGTAACATACTACTGACCCCTGCAATCTGTGTGTTGTATATCCCTGATCCCTGCATGCTGTGTGTTACATTACCCTGATCCCTGCATGCTGTGTGTTACATTACCCCGACCCCTGCATTCTGTGCGTGACATACTACTGACCCCTGAAATTTGTACAATACAATCCCTGACTCCTGTACATTACATACTCTTGACCCCTGCATGTTGTACATTACTTACTCCTGACCCGAGGGAAGTGACCAGGATCATAATCTTCAATTGAGAGGGAGTCCCTAGACAGAAATTTGTAGCAGTATTCTTGTGTTCATAGCGGTACCCCCGTAAGGGCTGCTGGATATTGTGGTCCACTTGTCACCCTGCCCATCCCAGCATTCATTTCCCAGTCACTCTTGAGACAATGAACAGTCCGTATGTTTGTTTTGTATTATATTGAGGGATTTTGCACTTGGATAGGGTAAGGGAAATTATGGGAATCAATAAGATAATCTGTTGGAACCTCTATTTACACTTCTAGAGCTCCAGTCTCCTCCAGCACAACGCTTATTTGTAGACTGTTTCTCTCTCTCCTGTACAATACTTGGTCCCTGGTACAGCTAGCACATGGTAGGCCCAACTCTGACTCTGTCAGGCCTTACCAACTGCCATTTGCAGGTAGGGACCATAGGCCCCTTTAGAGTAGCAACAACAATAGGAAAGTCTTTAGTGCTAATTTACCTTTTGGTGGACTACTGATCCCAGCCAGTCCTCTTCAGACCCTGCCAGCCCTTCTGGCTGCAGCTGCCTCACTCCACTGCCCATGACATCCCAGTCTCTCCTGCTGGCTCTACATCTATCTCAGACTGCACTCTCCCAGCCCGCTCTGGCATGCCTCCCTAGCTCTCCCAACTGTGCCTGTCACTCACCAGCCCTCCTGGCTGCACTCCGGTGGATCCCTCCCTGGAGACTTGCCCGGTAACACTAGCTCCCGTTGTCCTTCTTGGTCCTTCTCTGTGCCTCCTGTCCAGACCCTTCTTTGTTACTCAGAAAGGCTCCGACTTGCATCCGAACCCCACAGGCCCAAGGTCACCCCCTCCACCCCTGACTGGGGGGTCCCTCAAAGGCCCTGACAACCTAGTGCTCCATCTCCAGCTTCTTCCACTCGACAACTCCTCCCCTGCTGGGCTAACTCCAGGTATTTAAGGAGGCCTGCCCCCTGCCAATCCAGGTTGGGGATTGGTCAGGGCTCCTTAGAATACCCCAGGCAGCTCCACCTCTCTTCCCCTCCTTCCTTCTAGAATCCTCTAGAAGCAGAAGGGAGGTAACTGAAAGATGATGCTATCTGTGAGTCACCAGCCTACTCTGAGCCACTCCCAGCCCACACAGATCAAAACAAACAGGCCTAGATTACAGCTAGGCCAGATTAAATTTACACGCACTACAAAAACAAACTACTTCTGTCACCTACCTAAAGTAGAGGGTGCTACACATTCTAGTACTGCTAGATGAGACATCTGTTAACCTAATGATCTTTTGCGTCTGAGCGACCATTCACCTTTTTCTCTTTCAATAGATTTTTATTCATTTTATAAAGTGAGATATACAGAGATATGGACAAATGGTAGACAAACATAGATCAAGCAAGGACCATTCACCTTTTTAACTGTCTGTAAGGCTATATTTACACTTGAGATTGGGGGAAGGAGGGGTTTGGAAAGACATGAGGTTGAACCGCGTTTTTTTACCACCCTCCATTCGCTCCTCCTGTAACTGCCTGCCGACCGTATAACTTACATATGTGGCAGCAAGGCAGCTCTGCTGCGCAGGATCACGTACCTAGTACGTGATTCTGTACTTCTGGGTCTAGGGCGTGCATGGATGCTGCCAGTGACCTGCTGTGATTATACACACTCCATGTCTTTATGGACCTTGTTTTGTGCACTGGTCCAAATCATTTGGTGGAGGGGGGATTATGGTGTGGGGTTGTTTTTCAGGGGTTGGGCTTGGCCCCTTAGTTCCAGAAGGGCGTCAGAATACCAAGACTTTTTGGACAATTTCATGTTCCCGAGCTTGTGGGAACAGTTACTTCCTGATCCAATATGACTGCACACCAGTGCACAAAGCAAGGTCCATAAAGACATGGGGTGGAGGAACTTCACTGGCCTGTATAGAGTCCTGACCTCAACCCCATACAACACCTTTGGGAGGAATTAGAGCGGGGACTGCGAGCCAGGACTTCTCGTCCAACATCAGTGCCCGACCTCACAGATGCAGTTCTGGATGAATGGTCAAACATTCCCATAGACACACCCCTAAACCTTGTGGACAGCCTTCCCAGAAGAGTTGAAGCTGTTATAGCTGCAAGGGTGGGCCAACTCAATATTGAACCCTACGGACGAAGCCTCGGTTCACACCAGAGGCGGCACGACTTGCAGGTCGCCTCACCGAGGCGACCTGCACACGACTGCCCGGGCGACTTGCAAAACGACTTCTGTATAGAAGTCTATGCAAGTCGCCCCAAGTCGCCCCCAAAGTCGTACAGGAACCTTTTTCTAAGACGGAGCGACTTGCGTCGCTCCGATTAGAACGGGTCCATTGTACTGAACGGGACGCTACTTGTCAGGCGACCTAGGTCGCCTGACAAGTCGTCCCAGTGTGAACCGAGGCTAAGACTGGGATGCCATTAAAGTTCATGTGTGTGTAAAGGCAGGTGTCCCAATACTTTTAACAATATAGTGTATGTATTTCTATTTTATTGCGGTGATGGTTATGGAGATTAGCCACAATGGTCATCATCTTATCACAGGCGCATGAAGAGTACTTATTCATTTGGATGTTGTAGGCCCATGGACCTCTCATTTACAACATGGCCTTAAAAAACGTTCGTTGTCATGTTAATTGTGAGATGCAGAGATGACAGCATCTTCCCGGCATCAGTGTTGATGTGCTTTGCATGGCCAGGCTTCCTCAATGAATAACATAATGGATGTAATATTGTACATGGCTTGTCTGAATGTAAGATTTGTAGGTTGAATGGGAAAATCCGAGAGAGATTTGTGGTCATGTTACAATAGACCTCTGCGCCTGTCCTGCTGCAGAAGTGATTACTGCTTGTACAGCCACAAGACTGATCATCTCATTATTAAATAATCCATCACATGTATTGATCAGGGAATTTCTAATGGCTTACTCTTTAACAGCACACTCCAATCAAAACTGAAAATTAAACCTTAAAGCTGAACTCCAGGCACACAGCTAATCACATAGATGAAGTACATCCCGTGTGTGATTAATTATTTTGTCCATACAGTTCTGAGATTTACACAGCACTGCCACACAGCACAGTTCTTGTCTGACAGGGTAGGAGACCTGTTTTTTATTTGCTGCATGTCTTGTCCACCTGTGACTGAACAGTAAAGCCTCCTTTACACATGCGGCCGGGGGGACGGTACAAACAGACGGTTGATCCGAGGTTTTATCACCCCTCTTAACCTAACACAGAGGCCGGAGGGAGTGGTACACATTGCACAGCAAAAATTATACAAAACTGCAAATACAATGACCGATGAGCTCATCTTTTTTTCCTCTGCTCTCTCCTCCTATCAGCATGCTCATTATTAAGACATGAGTACTGCGCACAACAACTGGCTGGCTTCTTGTGCTGCTTCTCCGTCTCTCAGCTAAGCTCTGCTGTACAGTGGACTGCAAGACGCTGATACCAGTTTAAATTCGGTTACGAACACTGCTTGCATTTAAAAAAAAAAAACACACACATTTAATGATGTATTAATAATTACAGAGCTGTGCTAATTAGTAAAATGTTATATCTGTGTGGAGTTCAGCTTTAGGATGCATAAAGGGAGCACAGCCTACTCGCTTTGTATTTTTAGTTTTTATTCAGCTTTCAAAATAGAGGTACAAAAAAAAAAAAAGAATGAAATAGTTAAATTCATTTGTTATGTGTATTCTCCCTTGAATCTTGGTGTGCTTTGTATATTTCTTCCAGATCTGTGCAGTAATCTAGTGTGAGAATTTTTCTCTGTGTAGGAACTTCCTGTAATAAAGACCAGTCACTGCTGCTCTCTATCCTTGTGCAGAATGACTGGTCTGGTCTCCGCCCCCTCCTGTAGTTTTCTGCTGGTAGTCTGTAGTGGGTGGGGTCTGCTGGGCTCCTCCCACTGCTCTGCTTTCTGCACAGGCAATGTACAGCACAGTGATGATGTCACCGCCGCTTTATTAGGGTAATAACTGGGTTTATAAAGGCATTTAGTACAATAAAAGTGGATTCATATCCTTTGGGGCTGTCGAGCAATATGTTTAAATGAAGGCTTTTGTGCCCAGAGTTTCATTTTAAAGCCAAAATGAGGGTTATTCTCTCTTAGATGTTCCTTTTACCTCTTGTTCTTGTGATGACAGTAAAGAGTTGGATTTGCCCCCCACTTTCTGTCTCAGTAAAAATTGTGACCAGGATGAATAAAGGGGGAATCTTCCTAGTGAGGCCACAGACAACAATATAAACCTGACAGCACTTCCAATTCTTCCCTAGACTCTCACCCAAGTTAAATTAAAATATTTTGGCTGCACATACACTTTAAAGGAGTTTTCTAGTGAGTGAACTATGTAAGCTGCAAGTGCTTGACTTTAACCACTTGCTTACTGGGCACTTTTACCCCCTTCTTGCCCAGGCCAAATTTCAGCTTTCAGTGCTGTCACTATTTGAATGACAATTGCGCGGTCATGCAACACTGTATCCAAATGAAATTATTAGCATTTTTTCACACAAATAGAGCTTTCCTTTGGTGGTATTTAATCACCACTGGGTTTTTTATTTTTTGCTAAACAAACTAAAAAAGACTGAACATTTTGAAAAAAAGAAACATTTTTCATAGTTAGTTATAAAATTTTACAAACAGGTAATTTTTCTCCTTCACTGATGTGCGCAGATGAGGCTGCATTGATGGGCTCTGATAGGCGGCACTGATAGGTGACACTGATGAGGCTGCATTGATGGGCTCTGATAGGCGGCACTGATGGGCACTGATTGGCAGCACTGTTGGGCACTGTTGGGACTGCATTGATAATCAATGCCCTGACTATCAGTGCCGATATCTCTTTAACCCACAAGCCGGTTATCGGCTCCCTTTTTCTCTCCTCACGTTGTCGGCATCAGGAAAGAAAAGTCGATAACCGGCTTGTGTTTACTTCTGTGATCAGCTGTCATTGGACACAGCTGAACACATGGTAAAGGGCCACTGTGATTGGCTCTTTTCCCCCGATCTGTGATTAGCTGAGAGAAAAACTCACCCAAGCTCTACCGCTATATAGTATAGTTGGTGTGTAGAGTAGTCGGTGCTCTGGCTAAATAAGCTCACAAAAGATCCATAGAAAGTACAAGCCAGCAACTCGACAACTTCTCCATAGAAAATATTTATTGAAACATGAAACATTACAGCAATAACATCATCCAAAAATATTGACGCGTTTCGGCCTTAGGCCTATGCTTTTGATGAAGGCCTAAGGCCGAAACGCATCAACATTTTTGGATGATGTTATTGCTGTAATGCTTAACCACTTCCCGACCAACTGCCGCAGTTATACTGCGGCAGGTTTGTTCCCCTGCCCGAGCCGTCGTAGCTATACTTCGGCTTGCGGGGTCGGGATAGCAGGCGCGCGTGCCCGCTGCACAGCGAGGGTGCCGATGCTCGTGGCTGACGGTCATGATGACTGCTGGCCACGAGCGATCATGAGCAGGAGACACAGAACAGGGATGAGTGTGTGTAAACACACACTTCTCTGTTCTGTTCTGACAGGAGTGACAGATCGTGTGTTCCTATTAGCTAGGAACCACGATCCGTCACTTCCTCCAGTCAGTCCCCTCCCCCTTCAGTTAGAATCACCTCCCAGGGAACACAGTTAACACCTTGATCACCCCCCTAGTGTTAACCCCTTCACTGCCAGTGACATTTTTACTGTAATCAATGCAATTTTATAGCATTGATCGCTGTATTAATGCCAATGGTCCCAAAAATGTGTCAAAATTGTCCGACATGTCCACCATAATGTCGCAGTCACGATAAAAATCGCAGATCGCCGCCACTACTAGTAAAAAAAAAAAAATAATAATAATAAAAATGCTATAAAACTATCCCCTATTTTGTAGACGCTATGACTTTTGCGCAAACCAATCAACATATATTTATTGCGATTTTGTTTTACCAAAAATATGTAGAAGAATACATATCGGCCTAAACTGAGGAAAAAAATTGTTTTTTTTATATATTTTTTGGGGATATGTATTATAGCAAAAAGTAAAAAATAATGTGTTTTTTTCAAAATTGTCACTCTCTTTTTGTTCATAGCGCAAAAAATAGAAAACCCCAGAGGCGATCAAATACCACCAAAAGAAAGCTCTATTTGTGGGAAAAAAAGGATATCAATTTTGTTTGGGTACAATGTCGCACGACCGCGCAATTGTCAGTTAAAGAATCGCAGTGCCGAATCGCAAAAAGTGCTCTGGTCAGGAAGGGGGTAAATTCTTCCGGGGCTGAAGTGGTTAAATAAATATTTTCTATGGAGAAGCGGTCGAGTTGCCGGCCTGTACTTTCTATGGATCTTTTGTGAGTCTGAAGGACTGCGTGATCACTGGAGGACGTCCATGTACGACCTCCCGGCAAATTAAGCCCGCCCTGTAGCCGCCTTTCAGCTATAGCACGGGCGGGAGGGGGATAAAATGCTGGCTGTCATCCTGATCCAATAGCTTCAATTCGTTCTGAGTTCCTGAACAAAATTCAGATCAGGAATTCTGACCTCACAGGTCAATGCCTTAAAGGGTATTAAAGCTAGGAATCACCAGGAAAATAGCAGGAGGTAATCTTCAATGGCAGCCTGCCTATTTCTTAGTGCGGGTTTCTTTTAAAAATCATTAAAGCTGAACTTCGGGCACAAAAGCTTTCATTTATATTCCTCAATAACCAAAAAGGATATAAACTGAAAAATTCCTTTGCAAACCCAAATATTACCTTGTAAACACACTTGTGCATAGCCTGTGTGGAGAACCGGGGCTTAGGAGCTCCACCCATTACAGACTTGTAAGAAGGTGTTAGGACAGTTTATAGTTTTGCCACTAAGTGGCGCCCTCCCCTAAGCTATACATATTGGGTTGTGTAGAATTAAAGGGAGTGCAGGCGGAAAGCTTGAGAAGAGAGGAGACATAGGTTGAGCTGGTCCCTATGGGTATAGACGGGGCTCTTCTAGGAATGATGTAGCCTTTAAAGTGTTACTAAACCCACAACAGTAAAATCTGTCTGTATATGCAATAAAGCATGCTTGTTATACTCACTGTGGAACCTAAGGGGTCAATCATCTGCATTGTGTAAAAAGGCTGTTTAATCCTATCTTCTCTGATCCTCCCCTTCTTTCACTATTCCCAATCCATCTCCTGATAGTATAACAGAGCATTAGGGGACAAGCTGCACATGCTCAGTTTGGTGTGTATTGCTAGAGAGTTTTTTTTTTTTCCTGGGAGGGTGCATGTGATCAGCACAGGGCCAATCAGCACTTTCCAGACAGAAGGTCAGAGGTCCTGCAGCCTCATAGGACAGTCAGAGCAGAATGAAATCTCCACCTCCAAGCTTTAACCAGACACTGATAGAAGTCACAAGACTGCTATATACTGCTGATGAGAAAAAGGTATTTAGCAGTTTTTATATTTACCAAAATAATTGCACTTCCATGTTCTGTGTACTGTGGGAGACCAGATATAGTGAATGCAGAGTCCTGGGTTTAGTAGCACTTTAAGCAAGCCGGGCAGTGCCTCATGGTCCTAATGCCCCCTAGAACAGACTAGTGTTGGGGACAGGACAAATGATGCCCACTAAAGGGAAGAAAGAAATTAAAAAATAAGATCATTTTATAATTTATGGCAGCAACATATTTCATAAAAGTTGGGACAGGGCAACAAAGAACTTACAAATTAATGTATTTAAAATGGATTTATGACCATAACACTGCCCCTTTGTCATGACCACGAATAAAGAAAATTATTATTAAAAATATGTAAAAAGAATAAGAAATATGTAAAGCGGTAGTAAACCCAAAAGCAAACATTTATTATATTGAAGCTTACTAGTTCTTAGATGTGATGGCCGCATTCGTTTTCTTTTTAAGGGGCGCTTAAAAATCATCAACTTTTATTGACTCATGTAAAAGCTTAATCCAAAAGGAAGAAAAACGGTTTGATTTTAAAGCGTAAGCTGGAGTTCAGCTTCCATTTGTTAGTGCATTCAATTCTGCTAGTACATCTAACATACCCCTCCCCCCAGACTAACAATGCTGCTGTCTGCTGTGCCCCCTGTACTCCTTCATCCAGAGTGGAGGCACTCTAATAGGGGAGGTGTGTTACTGGCCAGATCACCAGGTGAAAACAGATGGAAAAAAGCATAAACAAATAAAATGAATGCAGCCATCACATCTAATGACTGGTAAGCTGCAATATATTACGTTTGGTTTTTGGGTTTAATACTGATTTACCAACATGCCTGTAGCAGTGGAAATAAAACTAGTTGAAAAGATTTGTTCTGGTCTGAATTTTTTTATTTATTTTTTGCTCAAATACATAACATTGGTTTTCCTTGTGTTGCCCAGATTCCAGCAGCATCGAGAATGTGGAGGCTGTTCTGAACCTACAAGATCGTCTTCACGAGGCCCTTCAGGACTTTGAGAGGGAGCACCACGCTGAGGACCCGCACCGGTCTGGCAAACTCCTCATGACCTTGCCGCTACTCCGCCAGACAGCAAACGAAGCCGTGCGCACTTTCTGCCAGATAAGACTGGAGGGGAGAATCCCAATGCACAAACTTTTCCTGGAAATGTTGGAGGCCAAGATGTGACTGATGGAGCTCCATCTACTGTACAGGAGCCCCAATGGATGAGCCATGAACCCTAAGTATTTGGACACCGTACAACAGCTTCTGTATGTACCATTAATGGAAATAACCAGGGGTCTCTTCGCAAACTCTCCATAGAATGCCCATGGCCATTGGGATTTTACAGAGTGGTCTGATGAATCTTCTGCCATTGGTAACATTTGGAGATCTGGTGCTAGGGCTGTGATGGGCCATTGTCTGGACAATATAGTCTACATACAAGGAGCACACTGTAGATAATGATTTACTTCCAGGAAGTGAGAAGACCACATGCTCGTTCCCCATCGTCCAAACGTAGATTAGTTTACAGAACATAATGCTGTCAGTCTTTTTTTTGAGAGGACGGTGGTCCCTGAAGAATGGATTTCGGCTGCTGCCACAAACACATAATGAAAGCTGTAAACATGTGTGTTGTATTGTGAGATCTCCATTGTGTAAGCAGAGAATACTAATGTTTATAATGTATATAAATATTATATTCCTTCAAAAAGCAGAATCTGATCTTTTGTCTCACAAATTTTTAAAGAGGAAATCAGCTCCCCTCCCCCAAATTTTTCTCCCTCCCCTCCCACCTGTATAGCCAGGTAGTTCCCCAAAAGCATACTCACAGGTTTGGTGATCCAGCAATGTTGCCCAAGGATCCATCTCTATGCCGCAGCATATATGGTCCCACACCACCATCTTCTTAGGACGTCAACAGAGGGTGGGCTGCCTCTTCCATATTGTGCAGCAAGCCTGGGATGACGTGGATATACTGTGTCATCAGGGGACTGGCTGCAAAAACCACGGATAGACCCCCCCCCCATGACATGGCCGTAAGAGGGCCTTTGTGGTAGATTTTGGCACCATGCACAAGTCCCTAACCCCCCTCCAGCCCTGCTAGAACACAATCCCACCTGTTGAGGCCACCCCCTCCGCCATCTTGTGGCCTGCTCCTCACCATAGACCTCCTCACGACATTCCTGGACATAGCCTTTTATAGCCAGAAGAAGGAATGTCCACATAATAGGTAGCTTCACTGTACTTTACTGGTGTTGTACGGGGAATGTCAAGACAGTCCCATCACTAGGAACATTCCGTAGTCATTTGACATACACAGTCAATCACATAAAGTGGACGATCCACAGTAGTCACAAGTGAAAGCACATGCAGCACCTCACAGCCATCTTCCTCTAGTCTCTCCTTTGCCCAGGGTCATTAATACTCACAGGACTGTGTTCTCCTTAGATCCTAGCTGGGTACATTTTCCTTGGGAACCCTCTAGGGAAGCAGCCTCATCCAAAAATCTCCAGCCTGGCCTAAAAGGCCTTTTGCAATCTGCCCTAGCCCCCTTAAGGGACAGATTGTCCACAGCTGGCTCTTCCTGCATGCAGGTCCACGCCACCCAGCCTCCTGCCCTGTCTAGGGCCCATAAGTGTAGGTTACATTCACAGATGTGGGGTGAATGGCTCCCATGCCCCATGACTCTCTGTGTCCCTCCCCTTCTACTTAATATATGGGTGCGGACTCACCCCTGACACCACTTGTGGGGGGACTCTACCTAAAAGGGCCTAGCACCTAGTATCACTACCTGCTGTACCAGACACCATTCTGATACAGAGCCACCTAGTGGCAAAATGGATAACTGTACCTGCCTACATGGCACATATACCGTAGTGTACCCATGATAAGGGTATTCCAGGAGGCTGTGGGCCAATCTTCGCATCATTCCGGCCTAGGACAGAAATAGGTAAGTGCAATTAGTGGTTCCCCAAAAAAAGGTATTTCTGCCCCCCCCCCCAAAAAATGACCATCCTGTTACAGGTGGGGCAGGAGGGGGCAGAAGCAAGGTCTTCTAGAGCCCAGGGCAAACATGCTAAGATGTATGAGCATTATATGTCAGCAAAAATCCCCCCCCCCCCCCGAAAAGTGGGGACTATTCTGTATGCTTACCCCATAAGCATAAATTCCCCCTCCTCCCAGGATAAATCCACCCCCTGCTGAAATCCCCCCTCATAGCACAAATCTTTGCCCCCTCACCCCCCCTCCCAACTCAAATCCTCTCTTGCTGCAAATCCCCCCTGCACAAATGGACCCCCCCCCAAAAAAAAAAAAAATCACTTCTTCTAGCACAAATTTCCCCTCCCAGTACACATCCTCTCCCTCCCATGTCAAATCCCCCCTCCCAACACAAATTCCCCCCTCCCCCCAAATTTCCCCTCTTAGCACAAATTCCACACAAATACCTGCCATTCATCCCTACTAGGACAAATCCCCCCTCCCCCCAAATTCCCCCTCCTAGCACAAATACCTCCCATTCATCCCTTCTAGCACAAATCCCCCCCCAAAAAACAAAAATGATCCCTCCAAGCCCAAATCCCCTCTCCTCTCCGCCATATTGCCTCTTCCAGCACAAACCCCCCAAGTCCCCCCTCCTAGCACAAATCCTCTCCGCCCATCCCCTCTCCCAACACAATTCCCCTCCCAAATCACAACTCCTAGCACTCCCCTAATTTCCCCTTCTGGAAACAATTCATACCCCCTACCACCCCCTAGATTCCCCTTTCCAACACAAATCCCCTACCCTCAGTCTCCTCGTTGTGCCCCCCCCACCTCACATGATACCACAGCGCCCAGGGCAGCCGTCCCTCCTGCCCACCCCTTGTCCCTTGGCCCTGTAAAGTTTTTAGGGAGGGTAAAGTTCTGCTTTAAAGGCACTATGACAAGCCAACTGAAACAGTGAACAATGGCCTGTGTAGTCTGGGCCTAACGTGTGTTTATAGCACTAACTTCTCGATAGATTATGGAAGAGTTACACCCCCCCTATCAGAATATTGTTTGCTGCCTCTGTTCTGCTGGGGAGATTTTCCTTTACTTATTGTCTTGGCGATGCAACAGGAAGTGAAAGAAAATCTCCCCATAGGGAGGGGAATTCCCATCTTACATAGTGATGTGTAGTCACCAAGCCAAATAGAGAGGTGACTCTCCCCAGGGAGTACAAGATGACAGTAAAAACACGGCAGAGGGTCTAACCCGTCCTCACCCGATCCAAAAGTAGGAGAAAATTGCCCTTATATACAATCTAAAGGAAATATTTCACAAAGCAAAATACCAATATGATAGACAAGCCAGAGAACGGTTCCAGAGCAGTGAAGCTGAACTAATTCAGTGAGGTCGCTGTCCTTGAACTACTATGTGGAGCTACAACCTGAAGGTACTATGAGGTATTGAGGGATGGTAAAATCCATTAAAGGTTTCTGACAGCTATTTTGCTTTCTGTCAAATCCTCTTGTCCTGTGGCCAGACCATGGATGATTTACATATTCTTAACAAGAAGTAAATTAACGTGGCTATGAAGTCAAATCATTTTTTACCTTAAAGTCTCACTAAACCCACATCACAAAAAACTAGTAAAAGTAAACGGTGTATTACATGCTGTTCTGTATTCTGCAAAAAATCATGGTTGATACTGCTGCTCTCTATCTCCCCCCTTCTGTTCATGTCCCCAATGCAGCTAGGGATTTTGCAGCTGTGGTGGCAACTCTGCACATGCTCAGTTTTCGGTGAGTTTCTATGCTGAGAATTTCCTTCCTATCTCACCTGAGCAGTCCATGTAAATATGGAGTCGCACATGAGCGTATATATACAGTGCTAAATTACAGCCCACTCCCTCCCTCCTCCTCCATGTCCACTAACCAGCTAAACACAACATTACATGTAGATTATTGGAGGCTTCGCCTCCCTCTTATTTTAACACAGGCTGGAGGGGCGTGACACAGCCTGTGACTGGCAGAAATCCACCCACACCATGTTATTGCAAAAAAATAAAGATTTGATTTAAAATATATATTTGTATGAACATTTAAAACAGTTTATTGATATTACTTATTTTTACTCTGTTTTCCAAAGGCTGTTTTTTTTATTTTGACCATGTGACCAGCAGCAGAGGACTAGCTGCTCCTCCTGCTTATGTTTCCCTGCAGACAGGCTGGGAGAGAGCTGGGTCATGTGACAGCTTTATACAGATTAGGAAAAAGGTACTTAGATGTTTTTTTATTAAAATAATTACAGTGCCGTCATCTATATACAGAAAAAGAAGGGACAAAGTCAATTAAACCAAGGGTGTTTAGTATCACTTTAATGTATTCAGTGCATTAGGGTAAAAAAAGTCTCACTGCATGTTGCACCTGTCAGCCTGAGACATTGTGACCAATCAGAGCATTTATGAGGCTTAACCACGCCTTCATCATCAGAGGCTGACAGGTCACTGGAGTTCCCCCGCGGCTCTATCCTTGTACCGGTTTCCTCCAGTGATTTAGCGATCAGAGCAGCGTGGATCGGGAGAATGCTGACAGCGGACTTCACAGACTGTGATATGCCGACTGCTCTGACATGTGTGAGTGCGATGCAGATTGTTTGTTTTTAAGCATTTAATTAAAGGAAAAATGACTGTACCAGCAGCTACCTGGCGCCTCTCTCTCTCCCAGTTTGTCTCCTCTGTAATTGTCTACCACACCATCGCTCTGACCCCCCTGCTGTCCGGGTCCCCCTACAGGAGGCCCGGTGGTACCCCCTGTCGGCAGCCCTGGGGGTATTGGGGGGAGGATTTGTGCTGGTAGGGGAAGAAGATGATTTGTAATAGGAGGGGATGAGGATAAGTGCTGGAATGAGGAAGGTGGGATTGTGCTAGGACTAGGGATTTAAGGGATAGTGGAGGGGGACTTGTGCTGTGGAAGGTGGAAGATTTGTTTTGGGGGCGGGGGGGGGGGGTTGTTCTGGGAGGGGGAGACTTGATTTTTGCTGGCGGTGGGTGGAGGGCATAGCTCCCAACTGTCCCTGATTTCGAGGGACTGTCCCTGATTTGGAGCAATGTCCCTCTGTCCCTCATTCCTCCTCATTTGTCCCTCATTTTGGTCTGATCTATATAGATGTATATAAAATGCACTTTTTATCTATCAAAAAGTGTTTTCCAGCGCTAAACCTTTCATCGGATTTCTAAATTGCTGCATTTGTAAATTCCAAAAGCCAATATAAAGGAATAGTAGTGGTAAAAAAAAAAAAGCACTTGTGGGTTTAACCAATCTTGTTTTTTTGTATAATTCTCCTTTAAGGGGGCGTGGCAAGGGGTGTGTCCTATGCCTGCATACTTTTGCTGCTAGGTGTCCCTCATTTCCTTCTGAAAAAGTTGGGAGGTGTGGGAGGGTGAGCATAAAAAATAATGCTGGACTTTTTTTGCAGGAGAGGGAGTGGGGCTTTTTGATAAAAGGGTAGAATTTGGCACTCTTCTTAGCCCTACAATGTGCGTTACACACCCCTGACTGCTGTACTCTTTTTGTTTTGTACTTATGACATCTAATGTGCATTATACACTCCTGTCCCCTGCATTCTGTGCATAAGACTCACAGGCTCCATTCACACCTAAGTGTTCCAGATCGCAGGCGAAATAGAAACTTCTTTTTGAGCGACAGGCATTCTGTTTTTAGGATTTTGCAGCGATTTGTCGGGAGACAATTGCGTCAAAATCGCACCTCGATTTGGGGTGCTATTGAAAGTTACAGGATCACGAGCGCGTCCCACGATTTGCAAGGAATCGGGAATCGCGATCCAGAACTCATAGGTGTGAATGGAGCCACAATTTGGCTACGCTCACTGTTCACTGTGGCGCACTGAGCTGCAATACTATTCTCTTTGGGGCACCCAAAAGTGTCCCAGGTCTTTAACAATCTTATAGTGCATACTAAAAAGAGAAAACATGCCGTGCGCTGCTAAAGCGTTTGGGTTTGGCTTGAAAAAAAAGGTGGCAACCCTAGGGCTGAGCCATGCTCTGTGTGTGTCAATAGACACACAGAACACAGCTCAGGATCAAGCCTGCACAAGTGCCCCCCATAGCAAGCGGCTTGCTGTGTGCGCACTGGGCAGTGGGGGGGGGGGGGCAGGAGTGCCAGCAGGGGACCCCAGGAAGTGGAGGATCGGGGCTTCTCCTTGCAAAACCATTACACAGTGCAGGTAATTATGACATTTATTTATTTTTATTTATTTCAGTAACTTATATAGCGCCATCAATTTACGCAGCGCTTTACATATACATTGTACATTCACATCAGTCCCTACCCTCAAGGAGCTTACAATCTAAGGTCCCTAACTCACATTCATACATATATACATGTTTGTTATTTAAAAAAAATGCCTTTAGAATAACTTTAAATTATAATATTACTTAAATCTTCACGGCATCTGAGCACCACAAACCAAAAACACTATTTATTTATTTTTAATATTCAAAGCAAACTCTCCCATCCATCCATGTCTCCATGCTTTATTTTGTTGAGAAATCACTTTGAAAAACACCCCCAATAGCATTTCTGGCTGTGGCCATCTTGAGTAAGGGCAGATGATTCATGTAGCATTTACTTCCTGGAATCTATCTGTCCTTAGCTCAGGCATGCAGACAGAAAATTTACCTAGGTATGAAACTGGGAAGTAACTAAAGAAATTTGAAAAAAAAAAATTAGTTTAAAAGAAGTAAATATGATATACCTTCCTATCTACAGTGGAACCTTGGTTTACGAGTAACGCAGTTAATGAGCATTTTGAAAGACAAGCAACTTTTTTTTTTAAATTCCGACTCGGTTTGCAAAACGAGCAGAATTCAAGCTAATGGGGTGTGCAGTACCGCATTTGGCCAGAGGTGTTGGGGCCCTGGGGACACTAGGAACGATTCGGAGCCGTTCGGAAATACTTGGAATCACTCGGAAATATTCGGAACCACTTGGAAATACTCCGTTCCCGAGTGTTTCCGAGGCTTTCCGAGTTCAGCCGAGCTGTCCCTGAGTATTTCCGAGGCTCTCTGCCGCCCCTCCACCTCTGGCCATATGCGGTATTGCATGTAATAGAAGTCAATGCGGAACGAACTATCTTAGTTTCCATTGACTTCTGTGGGGAAACTCTCTCTGATATGCGAGTGCTTTGGATTACAAGCATTCTCCTGGAATGGATTATGCTCGTAATCCAAGGTTCCACTGTATTTACTAATGCCATCAGCATAAAGATTAAAAATAATCAATGTTGGTTGGCAGAGTGAAGTTCCACTTTAGGTATCAGTTGTATATGCTTTATCATTTTTTTCTTGCTACTTTTTTTGTAGCTATACTGCTTGGGTGTTCTGTTGATTGTAGGCTATGGAGAATACAGCAAGAGGACTGAGACTCTGCGTTGTGAGATAGAAATGAAGAGCTGGGTATAACAAGTGTATTGGTGAATTATCTCACCGGTTAGGTTGGGAGGTGTGATGGCATACCTCCCAACTTTTTGAGATGGGAATGAGGGACACCTATCAGCAAAGGCATGCAGGCATAGGACACACCCCTTGTCATGCCCCCTTAAAGCAGAATTGTAAAAAAAAACCAAGATTGGTTAAACCCACAAGTGCTTTTTTTACACTACTATTCCTTTATATTGGCGTTTGGAATTTACAAATGCAGCAATTTAGAAATCAGATGAAAGGTTTAGCGCTGGAAAACACTTTTTGATAGATAAAAAGTGCATTTTATATACAACTATATGGATCAGACCAAAATGAGGGACAAATGAGGAGGAATGAGGGACAGAGGGACATTGCTGCAAATCAGGGACAGTTGGGAGGTATGGATATGGTGGTTTCTGTTTGGAGAAAGCTGCATTTATTATACATGTTGGTGGGTTATTTTTGTTCTTTGTAGACTATTTAAAAATCTGGGTGTTTTTTTAAGCATCTAGATAATTAGTCATGTGAATTAAATATGACATGAGGGTAAGACAGTGGCCCATAGCGGAACAATGTAGCAGCGAGTGGGGGAGAGCCAAGCATTAAGAATCAGAGTGAAAACTGATAGAAAATCGAAGGCCCCAAATGAAAATGATGTGTTTGTTAATTAGCAGGGATCGTTAGGCCGGGTGCTAATCATTACAGGAGCTGGAGAGCCATGGATACTGCGGTGTGAGTGGCCGGGAATAATAACATGACGGTTGCCATTCCTGAGCGGCATGGGGGCCACCTGTTCAGGAATAAATCTGAATGCTGATTAGAGGCAGGAGAACCTCAATCTATAGGGAGCTTCCATTGTACATGATGCCCCCCCCTCAATAAACCAGATGAGGAACATCACATAGGACACCCGAGGGACGTAGACTGGCCAGACACCAGCAGAAGTTCCATTCCTACAGAAATTCAGAGAAATCAATTTGTCAGAACATTCAGCTAGTTATGGACGATCGTGAATGAGGGTGTTCATTCCATCCATTTGCTCATTTGTCCCCTGTGATAAGGGTCCAAAGAGGAGGGTAAGAGGCAGTGTGTTTGGGTGCCGGTGGTGATCTTCCCTCTCCCACTCTTCAAACATACCCCATGAAGTGTTCGGCCATTATTTACATCTGAAGACCGAAGGGTCTAAGGCAGGGGTCCCAAACTGGAGGCCCTCCAGCTGTTGTAAAACTACAAGTCCCATGAGGCATTGCAAGGCTGACAGTTACAAGCATGACTCCCACAGGCAGAGGCATGATGGGACTTGTAGTTTCGCAACAGCTGGAGGGCCACCAGTTTGAGACCCCTGATCTAAGGACATTTCATTCTGAGCGCTGCACCTTTCTTTCTTTTTATGCTTGTATTGCTGTTCATCAACATCATGCCGGTGTTCTATCGGATAGTGCCCGCTATCGAGAAGCGCGCGGGACGAACGGCGCATGCGCCGTAGGGAGCAGCATAACAGCTGATTTTACAAGCAGCTGTTGTGACAGCGAGACAGCTCCTGCGCACAATAACCGACAGAATATTTCTGTCAGATTGTGCCTGGCGCTGGCGAGGCGTGTTCATGTCGGCGAGGGGCGGATTTGTACATGTTGGGGGTGGATTTTTAAACGATGGCCAGTGCTGCAAAACAAATTTTATTCTGCTATTTTTACTGGACGCTTGCGGGGCGTGCCCATCTTTTAAAAAGCTGCACCCATCATGTACAAATCCACCCCTCACCGGCATGAGGCATTATTTACCCACTTGCCGACCAGCCGCTGCAGTTTTACTGAGGCAGAATGGCACGGCTGGGCGAAACGACGTTATGTTACGTCGCTTCATCCTGTGACCACTAGGGGCTCGCATGCCCGCCTGCCTTTCCCCCCGGAGCCGATGCAAGTGCCCGGCGGGCGCGATGACCTCTGGGCTCCCGCGATCACTTGTGCCACAGCGAGAACTGGGATCTGTGTGTGTAGACACACAGATCCCGGTTCTCTAAGGGGAGAAGAGACTGATCGTGTGTTCATACAAAGAATTAATAGCGATCTGTCATCTTCCCTAGACAGTCCCCTCCCCCCTTCAGTTAGAACACAGAGAGGGAACACATTTAACCCCTTGATCGCCCCCTAGTGTTAACCCCTTTCCTGCCAGTGACATTTACACAGTAATCAGTGCATTTTTATAGCACTGATCGCTGGATAAATGCCAATGGTCCCAAAAATGTGTCAAAAGTGTCCGATGTGTCTGCCATAATGTCGCAGTCCCGATAAAAATCGCAGATCGCCGTCATTACTAGTAAAATAAATAGATAATAATAAAAATGCTATAAATCTATCCCCTATTTTGTAGGCGCTATAACTTTTGCGCAAACCAATCAATATACGCTTATTGTGATTTTTATTACCAAAAATATGTAGAAGAATACGTATCGACCTAAACTGAGAAAAAATTAGCTTGGGGATATTTATTGTAGCAAAAAGTACAAAATATTGTTTTATTTTCAAAACTGTCGCTCTTTTTTTGTTTATAGCGCAAAAAATAAAAACCGCAGAGCTGAAGAAAATACCACCAAAAGAAAGCTCTATTTGTGGGGAAAAAAGTATGTAAATTTTGTTTGGGTGCAACGACGCACGACCGCGCACTTGTCAGTTTAAAGCGATGCAGTGCCGAATCGCAAAAAATGGCCTGGTCATTCAGCAGCCAAATCTTCCGGGGCTGAAGCGGTTAAAAATCCTCCCCCATCTTTGCAGCACTGCCCATAATTTTACAATCCGCCCCCAACATGTATAAATCCGCCCCTCACCGACATTAACACGCCTCGGCAGCGCGAGCCGCGAGGCACAATCTGACAGAAAAATTTCTACTGTCGGCTATTGTGCGCAGGCGCCTTCTCGCCGTCACAACAACTGATCGTAAAAATCAGCTGTTGTGCTGTTCTGTCCGCTGCATGCGCAGTACATCCCGGGCACTTCTCGATAGCGGGCACTATCCGACAGAACACCGGCTGCTCAAAAGACTTTTATATTTGTTGTTTTATTGCAAGTTAATTAGCGCAGCAAACATTTATCAGTACCATTAGGGACTCCATCAATTTTGTATTGTATTGTAAAAATTTGTAAAAGGATGGCCATGCCAGTGTTTTGCGTTCTACGTTCAGTTTCGGGGTGCATTAGGATTTTTCCAGAATAAAAAGCACATACACAGTAAAAATTTTGTCCCTGTCGATTTTCCTCATCACTAATGTTGTAAATGATCATTGATTTATGGATCCACTTGGGTACAACCAGCCTGCCCATAGACGGATCGAATCTCGGCTGGTTTGTGAAATGAGCAAGATTCGATCCATGTATGGGCAGCTTTAGCCCCTCCCTGGGGTTCAGTAACCACTGTGATTGGCTGTCAGAGTGGTCACAGGATCACAAGCCGGTCCTTGGAGTGAACAGAGAGCTGTCTCTGACAGCTCAGTCTCAGTTCTGGGAGCAGGCAGTAAGCACGCTCTCAGCATCTAAACATTGGCCAGCCAGTGACACTAATTAGAAAATAAATCTGGTTATAGTTGGTGGAGTGCCATCATCCCTAATATAGATATCTACAAACAATACCCTCTAGGATTGGGACTACAATATTCTTATGGCTTCATTGTATTTGTCAATACATGTTTTTACATTTTTGTACAAATAAATGATACTTTTATCTATTTTTGACTAGTAGTCATAAAGGGGTCAGATTTGTCCGCTGCTGTGTCGCAGTCCTGCTAAAAATCGCAGGATCGCCGCCATTACAAAAAACAATTTAAACAAAAAAAAAAAATTAAAAGCCCCTAAATCTATCCCCTATTTTTGTAGACACTATAACTTTTGCGCAAACCAATCAATATACGCTTATTGGGATTTTTTTTTACCAAAAATATGTAGAATACATATTGGCCCAAATTGATGAAGAAATTCATTTTTTTACATTTTTTTTTTGTATGTATTTTATGGCAGTAAGTAAAACATTTTTTTTTTTTTTTCAAAATTATCGCTCTTTTTTTGTTTATAGCACAAAAGATAAAAACCACAGAGGTGATCAAATACCACCAAAAGAAAGCTCTATTTGTGGGGAAAAAAGGACATTAATTTTGTTTGGGTACAAAGTCACACAACCGCGCAATTGTCAGTTAAATCGATGCAGTACCGTATTGCAAAAAATGGCCTGGTCATTAAGGGGTGTTAACAGCAATGCAAATAAGAGTCAGGTGCTGAGGGTCCTTTAGAATATATGTAGGTGTGCTTCACCACACAGGCAATCGAAAAAGCTTAGTACACAGGCGGCTCGCATACATGGCGTCCCAGGAGCACCAATATCCACACTACTCTTTTTTGACACCTCTGAAGAAGAGTTCTCCGAAACGCGTTAGTTGTCATAGTTTTTGTACACTTTTTCTGGCAATATATTCGCTATATTTATACTTTTATATTCTTATGGGTTCATTGTATTTGTCAATACGTTTTAAAATACTTTTATCTATTTTTGACAACTAGTAGTGCCGATATAGTCCCAACCCTAGAGGGTATTGTTTGTAGATGGCCAGTGACACTAATGTGCAGCATGTGGGCATTAAAGTGATTATAAACGATCACCTTGTAAATCAACCCTTTCAGTTTAAAATAGAAATGAAAGGCAAAAACATTTGTGTATAGATATGAAAAAAACATTATAAATACCTTTTTTCCCCGTTTTTTTTTTTTTATAAGTGATCACATTCCCTTTGTTCCATACCTCCCAACATTTTGAGATGGGAATGAGGGACACCTACTAGCAAATGTATATAGGCATAGGACACGCCCCCTGCCACACCCCCTTAAAGGAGAATTAACCAAAAAAAAAAAAAAAGGTTAATTAAATCCACAAGGGCTTTTTTTTACCACTTCTTTTTCTTTATATTGGCTTTTAAAATTTACAAATGCAGCAATTTAGAATTTGGATGAAAGGTTCAGCACTGGGAAACGCTTTTTGAAAGATAAAAAGTGCATTTTCTATACAACTATATGGATCAGACCAAAATGAGGGACAAATGAGGAGGAAAGAGGGACAGAGGGATATTGCTCCAAATCAGGGACAGTCCCTTGAAATCAGGGACAGTTGGGAGCTATGTCTGTTCTCAGCTGCATAAGAGCTGGGGGAGGAGAAGCAGCAGCACACTGAGCTTCCCAGTGAATGGCTGTGCAGCGAGGACATGTCAAGTCTGATCATTGGAGGAGAGCAGGCTGAGTTCCTAGTATAGCTAGAGAACTGACCACACTGTGCTCTCCTACTTAGTGTGGCCAGTTTTTAATAGGAAAGCAAAGGGACTGGCAGGAACACCAGGGATATCACATAAAAGAAGCAATACAAAGAACAGGACACTTTCTCATACAAATACATGGTACAGCAGCCACATATCAGGAATATGAAATGTTGGGGTAACAAACGCTTAAAACCCAACCCTTTGCCACTCCATATGTGTTAGATGGGTGGCAACAGGTTAAGCTGCAACAGCAGCTGGATAAGGTTGTACACATGCCACAGACGTGATGCTTTGCTCCATGGCAGCAGGAAAAACGATACCATATGTCACGTTCAGCCAGCAACAGCGCCGCTGAACACAACTAGTTTAAGTGAATGGGGCTGCTCTGTAATTGCATGTGATGCACAAACTGGTGTGACTGTTTTTGGGGTTAAAACAAACAGTGAGGAGGTTTCTCCTCCTGTCTGTCAACCACAATCTGAAAATAGATCCACCAAGACTCGCTTTTCAGAGGGACAGCTCTGCAAGCGCTCCCCACAACCGCGTGCAGCACATGCTAGTGTGGGGTTCGAGGGGTTAAAGCAGGCAGTGAGGAGGTGATACCGACCTGGCAAGTGCTCTCTGAGGCCCCATTCACACCTGAGCGTAGCGGGAACAGCGCATTCTCACTCCTGTTCTTTTGCTGGATTTTCACATGTTAATGTATGTCACGCCTTAGACAGCCAATTTACTTGAATTGGCTCCCCGACATGCAACATACACCTTAAAGTAGCTCCAGAACCCTTTTAAGCACGTCTGCTACCCACCCTTGGGGTGCCATTAATAATTAATACCACTGCAAGTGTGACCCGTGATGGCAGCGCGTTTCCAAAACATGGGAAAACGCACGTTTCTGTTGGTTCTTTCGCGCATTTAGGTGTAAATGCAGCCAACACAGGTGCGTTAGGTGTGAACATGGATTGCTTTTTAGGTTCTATTCACACTAATGCGTTTTTTGATGCATTTTGCAGAAATGCATGGGAATTTTTTAACATGGGTTCCTATGGAACATGTTAACATCAATGCATTTTTGTGCCTCTGCATTTTTGGAAAGGGTCGGGGACTTTTTTTCATGCAAAATGCAGTGTTTTGCATGTAATAGAATTCAATGGACCCGCATCCAAAACGCAAGTACCGCGTTTTTACCGCGTTTTTCGTTTTTTTTTTTCTTTCTTTTTTTTTTACACTGTATACAGTATAAAAAAACACTGTAAAAAAAAAAAAAACGCAAAACACGGCAAAAACGCTGCAAAAACGCATGTTCAAAAACGCGGCAAGCACCGCAAAAAGCACTGCAGAAACGCTCAAAAGCAACATGCATAGATGTGAATCGAGCCTTAGGCTGGATTCACACTTAGGCAGTTTTAGTGCTTTTTGCATTTTGCAGATTTGCACTACAGTCCATTTAACATGGCTTCCTATGGAACACGTTCTGTAGTGCAAATCTGCAAAATGCAAAAAGAACTAAAAATGCCTAGGTGTGAATCCAGCCTTAGAATCCAAAGCAAGTGTGAACATGTACAATGTATACGCATAATATCTATTAGTCATGCTACATATAAATTTCCAAATAGATGTTCCTGGTAATGAAATCCACAGAAGGGACCCGGTATAATCATTCTAAACACAAGCTCTGCCACCCTGTGGGCATTTTCCTAATTACAAGTGAATGGTACTTCAATTAAGGAATGCACAACATAGAAATAGATGTACAGTATCTCACAAAAGTGAGTACACCCCTCACATTTTTGTAAATATTTTATTCTATCTTTTCATGTGACAACACTGAAGAAATGACACTTTGCTACAATGTAAAGTAGTGAGTGTACAGCTTGTATAACAGTGTAAATTTGCTGTCCCCTCAAAATAACTCAACACACAGCCATTAATGTCTAAACCGCTGGCAACAAAAGTGAGTACACCCCTAAGTGAAAATGTCCAAATTGAGCCCAATTAGCCATTTTCCCTCCCCGGTGTCATGTGACTTGTTAGTGTTACAAGGTCTCAGATGTGAATGGGGAGCAGGTGTGTTAAATTAAATGGTGGTCTCCTTCTACTAAACTGGTCACTGGCAGTTCAACATGGCACCTCATGGCAAAGAACTCTCTGAGGATCTGAAAAAAATAATTTTGCTCTACATAAAGATGGCCTAGGCCTGAGCTGCAGCACAGTGGCCAAGACCATACAGCAGTTTAACAGGACAGGTTCCACTCAGAACAGGCCTCACCATGGTCGACCAAAGAAGTTGAGTGCACGTGCTCAGCATCATATCCAGAGGTTGTCTTTGGGAAATAGATGTATGAGTGCTGCCAGCATTGCTGCAGAGGTTGAAGGGGTGAGGGGTCAGCCTGTCAGTGCTCAGACCATACACCGCACGCTGCATCAAATTGGTCTGCATGGCTGTCATCCCAGAAGGAAGCTTCTTCTAAAGATGATGCACAAGAAAGCCCACAAACAGTTTGCTGAAGACAAGCAGACTAAGGACATATTATTATTGGAACGGTATCCTGTGGTCTGATGAGTTCAAGATAAACTTATTTGGTTCAGATGGTGTCAAGCGTGTGTGGAGGCAACCAGGTGAGGAGTACAAAGACAAGTGTGTCTTGCCTACAGTCAAGCATGGTGGTGGGAGTGTCATGGTCTGGGGCTGCGTGAGTGCTTCCGGCACTGGGGAGATACAGTTTATTGAGGGAGCCATGAATGCCAACATGTACTGTGACATACTGAAGCAGAGCATGAGCCCCTCCCTTCGGAGACTGGGCCACAGGGCAGTATTCCAACATGATAACCACCCCAAACACACCCAAGATGACCACTGCCTTGCTAAAGAAGCTGAGGGTGAAGGTGATGGACTGGCCAAGCATGTCTCCAGACCTAAACCCTATTGATCACCTGTGGGGCATCCCCAAATAGAAGGTGGAGGAGCGCAAGGTCTCTAACATTCACCAGCTCTGTGATGTCATCATGGAGGAGTGGAAGAGGACTCCAGTAGCAACCTGTGAAGCTCTGGTGAACTCCATGTCCAAGAGGGTTAAGGCAGTGCTGTAAAATAATGGTGGCCACACAAAATATTGACACTTTGGGCCCAATTTGGACATTTTCACTTAGAGGTGTACTCACTTTTGTTGCCAGCGGTTTAGACATTAATGGATGTGTGTTGAGTTATTTTGAGGGGACAGCAAATGTACACTGTTATACAAGCTGGACACTCACTACTTTACATTGTAGCAAAGTGTCATTTCTTCAGTGTTGTCACATGAAAAGATATAATAAAAATATTTACAAAAATGTGAGGGGTGTACTCACTTTTGTGAGATACTGTGTAACTGATTTATGGATACAGGACTTTAATTTAAGGAATATGCCCTGCATCAAATTGTTTATTTTTTTGTTTTCCTATTGATTGAGATAAGTATTAAGTTTATGAGTACTTATTTAAAGCTGAACTCCAAACACAACATTTTTCACTGAAATCTATTCCTCAATAGCCACGAAGAATAGAAATCCACTTTGTGCGCACCAAATACCTTTACAAACCCAGATATTATCTTTCAAATGTAGTGATGATGTTATCACCATGCTGTACATAGCCTGTGTAAAGAACAGAGATGTGGGAGGGACCCAGCAAGCCCCACCCACTACAGGCTGCCTGCAGAAAACTACAGGAAGGGGCAGAGACAAGACAAGTAGTGGCGTTGCTATGGGGTGTGGGGGCTGCGGCCTGCACCCAAGTGACACCCACCAGAGTGAAACCATGATCAGACTGGCACCGGCGCCGCAGCTCCCTCCTTCCCTTCCGGGATTTCCTCAGCTGCACGCGATGTGCGGGGAGAGTGGGGGAGAAGGGAGTGAGGCCGAGACAGACAGGGTGCCCGGGCTCCGATCGTCCCATACGCCACAATCATATCTCTCTCCCCGCCGGCTGCACTTACTGCAGACCAGACTATAGCCGCCTCCTCCTCTGCTCTGACATTTCAAGTACACAGTCCGGGAGGAAGAGCCGAGGAAGAGGGACACCGTGCTACAGCACCTGCCCTCTCCATCCATCCACCTGATCCCATCCCGGCTCCATCCAGCCCCTCCCCCTCCCCCCCATCCCCACTCCATCAAGCCCCCTCAATTCCATCCCAAATCTATCCACCCCCCCTCGATCCCATCCCGACTCCATCCAGCATCCTGATCCCATCCTGGCTCCATCCACCATCCCGATCCCATCCCGGCTCCATCCTGCATCCCGATCCCATCCTGGCTCCATCCACCATCCCGATCCCATCCAAGTTCCATCCACCATCCCGATCCCATCCAAGTTCCATCCACCATCCCGATCCCATCCCAGCTCCATCCATTCCCCTGATTCCATTCTGGCTCCATCCATCCCACCGATCCCATTCCGGCTCCATCCATTCCCCCAATCCCATATCCACCACCCTGATCCCATCCCGGCTCCATTCATCCACCCCCCGATCCCATCCCGGCTCCATCCATCCATGCCCCCCGATCCCATTCTGGCTCCATCCATTCCGACTCTATCCACCACCCTGATCCCATCCCGGCTCCATCCATCCACCCCCCGATCCCACCCCGGCACCCCCCGATGCACTAGCCTGCATAAATGGGGGCGGGGGGTTGGCACCAGATGACACCAACCCTAGTGACGCCACTGAAGACCAGTCGCCCTGTACAAGGTGAGAAAGTAGCAGTGAGCGGTCTTTATTACAGGAAGCTCCTGCACAGAGGGAAAGTCTCACTCTGATCTGGGAGAAATACACAAAACACACCAAGATTCAAGGAAGAATACACATGACTCTTGTAGTTAGACAATATTTGTTCCCTTCTGAGCCCATGCTGTGCAGCTGTCCTGCTGCTTAGTAGACACAGGAAGCTTGGCACAGGCACCATTCAGAGAACACTTTGCATTATTCAATGAATGCAAAGCATTTTCTTATTGGACGAGGTGGAGATTGTGATGTCACCACCCCACCTCTCCATCTCATCCAATCAGAGAGTGTTTTGCATCTATTGAGAAAAGTGTTCCCTGAATGGCACCCATGCTGTGTTCATTAAGCAGCAGGGCAGCTGTTCGGAAAAAAAACTCGATAGCTAGTGGCTATGACTGTAGTAGCAGTGCCTACTACAGTGATTTCCAGCTTCCATGGGGATCCCACATGCATACATCCCAACTTTTTGAGATGGGAATGAGGGACACCTATTAGCAAAAGGTACGTAGGCATAGGACACACACCCTGCCACGCCCCCTTAAATGAGAATTCTACAAAAAATTATTAGGTAAACCCACAAGTGCTTTTTTTTTACCACTACTATTACTTTATATTGGCTTTTGAAAATTACAAATGCAGCAATTTAGAAATTGGATGAAAGGTTCAGCACTGGGAAACACTTTTTGAAAGATAAAAAGTGCACTTATATATAACTGTATGGATCAGACCAAAATGAGGGACTAATGAGGAGGAAAGAGGGACAGAGGGACATTGTTCCAAATCAGGGACAGTCCCTCGAAATCAGGGACAGTTGGGAGCTATGCCCACAGGTATGGCACATATCCATGGCAAATATCCATACCTAAACCTCCGGTTTAAAGCTTTGATCTGCTGTGCTCTTCAGTTTAGCATTTCCCCAGAATCGATATCTTCTAAGGCCAGCAATGATTGGTAATTGCAGCAATTTTGGGCTTTCCTGTTAGCAGTAGATAAACATGTACACATAGCTCCTAACTGTCCAGTGGCTGGCGGCAAACAATCCTCACCTGTCCCTCATTTTGGTCTGATCTATATAGTTGTATATAAAATGCACTATTTATCTTTCAAAAGTGTTTCCCAGTGCTAAACCTTTCATCCAACTTCTATATTGCTGCATTTGTACATTTCAAACGCCAATATAAAGGAATAGTAGTGGTAAAGAAGCACTTGTGGGTTTAGCTAATTCTCCTTTAAGGGGGCGTGGCAAGGGGTGTGTCCTATGCCTACATACTTTTGCTAATAGTTCCCATCTCAAAAAGTTGGGAGCTATGTATAAGTGCTGATTTACTAAAGAAGCAGAGGCTGTTCATGTTTGTTGCTTGGTAAATAAGATGAAGCTGTGTTCACTTTGAAACTCCAATCATCTGCATGAGAAATAAAAAAAAGTTGAAGAGGATTGGATGATTGAAGAAAAAATGGCTTTACTACACGTGTCAAACACAATGCCCCTGGGCCGAATCTGGCCCGCCAGGCCATTTCATGTGGCCCTTGCACCTCTCCTGCAGCTGTGGCACCCCCCTCGTCTCCACCTCCACCTTGTCTCAGCAATCGACAGCTGAGAGAAGGACAGAACTCCACCTACAGATCCTGCACCTCTCTGTGCAGCTGCAGCACCTCCTCATCTCTGCCTCCCCTGGTCTCAGCATTCAGCAGCTGACTCCAGCTGGTCCTCCTCCAGACCCAGCACTTTCTGCTTTTTAGCTTTGCCCCCAGCCACTTCCCAGATACAGCAAAAGGTAGGAGGAGAGCTCTATGATGTAAGGAAGGGTGGGGGAATCTTGAACGCCCTGCTCCAAAACAGTGATGCTGTGCAGCCCAACTGCCTGCGTCCTAGCAACCGGTTATGCTGTGAGCCCAACCACCAGCTTCCTAGTAACCAATGATGTACAGCCACACAGCATCATTGGTTGCTAGGACACTGTTGGCTTGGCCATTGCATAGTTGGCTGCTGTGCCTTCATTCTAGCAACCAAAGGAGGAGGGAGTGGCAAAAACAGTAGGTTCAGGCAGCAATTAATCTAGGCACCCCTCCTGCCTGTACTCATAAAATAAGTAGGCCAAAACAGTCTTCCCTTTTTGATAACACGAATATCCTTGCTGTCATAAAGATCTAATGGCTTTAATACTTTGAGACATGAGGGGGTTATTTACTAAAGCTGGAGAGTGCACAATCTGGTGCAGCTCTGCATAGAAACCAATCATCTTCCAGGTTTTATTGCCAAGGCTTTATTGAACAAGCTGAAGGTAGAAGCCGATTGGCTAATATGCACAGCTGCACCAGATCTTGAGTGCAGCAGTTTTAGTCATACCTCCCAACTTTTTGAGATGAGAATGAAGGACATCTATCAGCAAAAGTGTGCAGGCATAGGACACACCCCCTGCCACGACCCCTTAAAGGAGAATTGTACAAAAAAACAAGATTGGTTAAACCCACAGGTGCTTTTTTTTTTACCACTACTTTTCCTTTATATTGGCTTTTGAAATTTACAAATGCAGCAATTTAGAAATCAGATGAAAGGTTTGGCACTGGAAAACACTTTTTGACAGATAAAAAGTGCATTTTATATACATCTATGTAGATCAGACCAAAATGAGGGACAAATGAGGAGGAAAGAGGGACAGAGGGATGTTGCTCCAAATCAGGGACAGTCCCTCAAAATCAGGGACAGTTGGGAGCTGTGGTTTTAGTAAATGTCCCCCTATGGACTCTCATCTGCATGCTCATTCTTGGCCAATGACTCGGAAAGTATTGACCTCAGATACAGCCAGGCAACAATATTTTGAGGTCACCAATGGCAGCCCCCCATGTTTCTCTCACGTATGAATATCATGAGATGTCCATGTCACTGTGTGATCTCCTGTATGCCCTCTGGGATGTGCCCTCTCTGTTTTGGACTCTGTGCCAAGGCCAGAAATATTCCTTCTAATCCTATTGACAAACCAAATGCAATCAGCCCCTGAACATCTGGAGAGATTTAACAAATTAAAGAGCCTCTCGCTCCTCGCTGACACAGACTACGATTACACTGTAGCAGACGGATTCCCTTCATGTGAGAGCGATATAATGGACCCACATTCACCCATTGTGGACTGATGAACGATTCTTTCACCCGTGGCTGAGGTCCCAAGCAGTGGATACCACAATGGACTTCTCTCTGGTGGATGAGCAGGTACAAGGAATCCATAGAGAAGGTCACAGCCAAAGGAAGGCATTTATTTGGTAATGGGGTTTTATTAATGGGAACATTTTATAAGGCAGGAGAAAGAAATATAAACTAAATAAGAAAGAAGTATAACTTAAAATAACTAAATACATCGGGGCATTGACAGATCCGGCTGTTCACTTATTAAAAATCTGCATGGGTTTGATATGTGAAAAGCATTGTCCCTATTGTTTGTAACCAATCAGATCTTTGATTTCATTCTCTGATCTGCCTGGGAAGAATATGGGCTGGTTCCGCTTTAGGCAACAGCACCGCGTTTATAGTCTCTCAATGTAATGTGATCTATAGCTATTTGCAGAGCATTGCATAGGCTGCAGCATATCTCAGCTTTATGTGGTCTACAACAATGGAAGATGAGATCTGACCTGCCGCTAGCTTATTACGACAAAGTTTGCATTGACCTTTTTAGTACATTCATTGTGAGGCACATGATCTTACTTGTCATCACTGAACTGGCACGCACTTTTGTACTCACAATCCTTGCAATGAGGAACACTTCTGCACTCACCACGACTGCACTGACTTGCTTCTGCACTCGCCACCATTGCAATGATGCACACCTTTACACTTGCTCCCATTACACTGACGTATGCTTCTGAACTCGCCACCCCAGCACCAACGCACACTTCTGCACTCGCCGCCACAGCACCAACGCACACTTCTGCACTCGCCGCCACAGCACCAACGCTCACTCCTGCACTCGCCGCCACAGCACCAACGAACACTTCTGCACTCGCCGCCACAGCACCAACGAACACTTCTGCACTCGCCGCCACAGCACCAACGCACACTCCTGCACTCACTGCCACAGCACCAACGCACACTCCTGCACTCGCCGCCCCAATGCACACTTCTGCACTCACCGCCACAGCACCAACGCACACTCCTGCACTCGCCGCCCCAATGCACACTTCTGCACTCACCGCCACAGCACCAACGCACACTCCTGCACTCGCCGCCCCAATGCACACTTCTGCACTCACCGCCACAGCACCAACGCACACTCCTGCACTCGCCGCCCCAATGCACACTTCTGCACTCACCGCCACAGCACCAACGCACACTCCTGCACTCGCCGCCCGGGCACCAACGCACACTTCTGCACTCGCCGCCCCGGCACCAACGCACACTTCTGCACTCATCGCCATGGCACCAACGCATACTCCTGCACTCGCCGCCACCGCACACTCCTGCACTCGCCGCCACGGCACCAACGCACACTTTTAAACTCGCTGCCACAGCACCAACGCACACTTTTGCACTCGCTGCCACAGCACCAACATACACTTTTGCACTTGCCGCCCCACCACCAAACGCACACTTCTGCATTCGCCGCCCCAGCACCAGGGCACGTTTTTGCATTCACAGCCACAGCACCAAACACACACTCCTGCACTTGCTCCCATTGCAACAATCCACACTTCAGCACTCGCCACCACTGCATTGACACACACTTCTGTACTTCCCATTCTTGTAACAATGCACAGTTGTGCACTCGCCAGCACAGAACTGACTTGCTCTTCTACTCTTGCTCCCATTGCAACGATGCACACTTTTGCACTCACCATCACTGCACTGACTTGCTCTTCTATTCTTGCCGCCATTGCATTACAGCACCAATACATACTTCCACATTCACCGCTACAGCACCAACACACACTCCTGCACTCGCCACCACAGCACCAACGTCCACTTTTGCATTTGCCACCACAGCACCAATGCACACTTTTGAACTTGTTCCCAATGCAACATACCACCCTTCAGCACTCGCCCCACTGCATTGACGCACACCTATGCACTTCCCATCATTGCAAAGATGCACACTTTTACACTCACCATCGCACTGACTTGCTCTTCTACTCTTGTCGCCATTGCATCACAGCACCGATGTACACTTCTACACTCACCACCACTGCACCGATGTACACTTCTACACTCACCACCACAGCACCGATGTACACTTCTACACTCACCACCACCGCACCGATGTACACTTCTACACTCACCACCACACACTTCTACACTCACCACCACTGCACTGATGTACACTTCTACACTCACCACCACCGCACCGATGTACACTTCTACACTCACCACCACCGCACCGATGTACACTTCTACACTCACCACCACCGCACCGATGTACACTTCTACACTCACCACCACACACTTCTACACTCACCACCACTGCACTGATGTACACTTCTACACTCACCACCACCGCACCGATGTACACTTCTACACTCACCACCACCGCACCGATGTACACTTCTACACTCACCACCACCGCACCGATGTACACTTCTACACTCGCCACCACTGCACCGATGTACACTTCTACACTCACCACCACACACTTCTACACTCACCACCACTGCACTGATGTACACTTCTACACTCACCACCACCGCACCGATGTACACTTCTACACTCACCACCACCGCACCGATGTACACTTCTACACTCGCCACCACTGCACCGATGTACACTTCTACACTCACCACCGCTGCACCGATGTACACTTCTACACTCACCACCACACACTTCTACACTCGCCACCACTGCACACACTTCCATCTTCATTCTATTTAACAAACAGGCAAATTCCTATACGTGCAGAACATTTCCAAAGAAGTGAGATGGTATATTTTCTCGAAATTCATAGGATTATCATCAACATTGGCTGAAATTATAAATCAGGCTTATGATGGAAGTTCATGCACTGGCAGCTAAAATGAGAGATCAGAGAACAAATTCTTATCTGCGGGCTCTTTAGTTCAGTGTTGTGTTTCAGTCACTGAGTGAGGCTGCAAAGAGTCCATTAATGAAGCAGGGACCAGACCATAAAGAGAAATAATTGCAAACGGGGAGTGTGTGCTCTTCCCCTCAATGGAGACACCAGTAGAACTAGAACCTTTATGTTTGTTTAAAGTTGAACTACACTGCATCTGAGCACCACAAACCAAAAATGCTTGAATTCATTTTTAATATTCAAAGCAAACCCCCCCCTCCATCCATGTCTCCATGCTTTATTTTGTTGACAAATCACTTTGAAACCCCCCCCAGCATTTCTTGGCCTTGGCCATGGCCATCTTGAGTAAGGGCAAATGATTCATGTAGCATTTACTTCCTGGAATCCATCCGCCCTTAGCTGAGAAAGCCCCTGCTCCTCTCCTGAAGACTCCTGGGATGTATGACATCATTTGCCTGGGCCTGGAAACCAGGAAGTAACTAAAGAAATGTAAAAAAAAATAACAAAAACAAACAAAAAATACATGATATACCTTCCTACCTTCTTACTAATGCTAGCAGCATGGGGATTAAAAATATAGTCAGTGTTGACAGAGAGAGTGAAGTTCCGCTTTAAGTAATATTTTGATTACTTTTGGTATTCCTTTTCTTGGTATTTCCTTTTCTTTTGTCCCCAGCAGTTATCGACAATGAGTGGAATATTTTTGTATGCCTCCTACAATGGGGACCTGTCATTCCAGACTTCGTTGTCCACTCTCAGCACAGGACCAGGACAGAGGTCAGATCAGACAGACAGGGGACACCGGACAAGCGATACGGTCTGGTTGTGGATTGCTATTTTGGCCACGGTGGGAAACATCATGGTTCTGGGGGTGGTGTGTGCATGTACCTTCTGAAGGATCGTTATAGGGCAGTGCACTCTGAGGGTCCAACGGAATGTGTTGCCTACAGATAATTAGCACGGGGTGTCTTGCTGCATGTATGTACTGTATTTTGCTCTGTATTTAGAAGTGTGTAGTTTGTCATGCAAAGATTAAATGGTATATAAAGCCTAACAATGAACTTATCCTAATTACTCCATTTTGGTCTGTTAAATATACTATGGAAAGAGTTTTGTTATACGTGTAGAAGTGCAAAAGTACCTGTTGATCCTGCCAGAAAGCCAATGCACTCCTGACTTCCTATTCACTTTTCCTGTCAGTATCTCAACCAGTGTTATAAGCCCTACCCAGTTCATTCACCAGACTATAGAACCATATCTCCCAACTGTCCCTGATTGCGAACAAAGTAGTTCTGTCCCTTTCCTCCTCATTTGTCCCTCATTTTTGTCTGATCTATATAGTTATATATGAAATGCACTTTTTATCTTTCCAAAAGTGTTTCCCCAGGGCTAAACCTTTCATCTGATTTCTAAATTGCTGCATTTGTGCATTCCAAAAGCCAATATAAAGGAATAGTAGTGGTAAAAAAAATAAAAAATAAAAAGCACTTGTAAGTTTAGTTTAAGGGGGTAACTCCACTTTCGTGGGGAAAAAAATAGCAAAAAAAGAAAAAAAAAAATAATATAGCACATATAATCGACACTAATATTGTAATTGAATGTTATTTTTCCTTTTTCAATCTGCAGCCGCTGTAATTTTCTGAGGATGCAATGCAATGCAATATGGCTACCTGGAGTTGTTCTGTACACAGAGTGTGTACTGACCACTCCCCAGAAACATTATTTCCTTCTTGTGTGATAGGCAGACTTCTGGGGAAAATTGGTGAGCCAAAGATACAAGTCAGATTTTGGGCATCCCCTGCAACAAAAATGTAATTTTTGGAAAGATACTTTCGTCTAAAGGGATGCAGGCCCAGCAGATTTCCTCATTAGTACCCTGCAGATGCACACCTGACAGTTAATTATGAAACCACTCCCATTAGACCCACTCGGTACAGAGAAACGCACATGGATTTCTTTTAAACAACAAAAGGTAGGAATCTGCAACAAAGCTTGTTATAATCCTTGCAACGTACATAGATCACCCAGAGGGGAATGTTTCTTTCTCAACAAAAGTGGAGTTACGCTTTAACTTTAAGGGGGCGGGGTAGAGGGTGTGTCCAAAGCCTACATACTTTTTACTAATAAGTGTCCCTTGTTCCCATCTGAAAAAGTTAGGAGGGATGTAGAGGACCCCCCCCCGAAGTGTTGTCCTAATACACTTGCTGTTCCAGGGTGACAACACTGCTCCTCCATAGAGACAGCACAGTGAGGTGCATTGTCACCTTAGGACAGGAGGTTTGTTAACAGCAGGATAACGAGGTAAACATAAAGGGGGGAAATGCCTGAAAAAATAATGCCCAAAGTGGTGAATTGATGGCACTGGAACCCCGAGTGAATAGAGCTTTCCTGTTTGAAACTGATTCCATCACAACTGTGCCGATGATAAATCAATGGAGTAACAAAGTGATATGTGGGCTGCTTCCATCCACCAAGGTGCTGCCATAGAAGCCTCCTGATATGAATGCAATGTTTAGTATGGCGCTCTGACTTTCAGACTCAAGAGTTTTAAGGTCCTAGAGTAAGATTTTATTCCAAAAACATTGTAGCCCTGATGAAGCAGGCATTGTATGGCCCCTGAAATGCATTGGGTATTCCACTTAAAGAGGAAGTAAACTTCCTCTGCAGACATTTACCTATAGGTAAGCCTATAATAAGGCTTACCTATAGGTAGTGTAAATATAAAAAGATAAATGTATACCAGTTTACCAGATCTTGTAATGGTTGAGCGATGTTCGATCCATATACAGGTTTGTTTTCTTTGTTGTTTGTGTATGAAAATACATAAAATTTTACTTTAAAAAAAAAAAAATATATATATATATATATATATATATATATATATATATATATATATATATATATATATAAAAAGATATATACACATTACATACAGCCAGTGAAATCGCTGGCGCATGCGCTCTGAAGGAACGGCCCCGATGCCGTCCCTTTTGATCCCTGTGCCGTGAATGATGGCTACCGCAGGCATGCGCGAGAGTGACGTCATTGCGGCTCCGGTCAATCACAGCACCAGAGCCGAATCTGTAAGAAACTCCAGGAAAGATGTTGGCCGTGTCAGCTGTGTGCAGGTGCCGTTGCAACAGCTTCGCTCTAAGGTAAGTATTTCATAAGGAACAAGTATGCAATGCATACTAGATCATTGTGCCTTTGTCTTGCAGGTTTTTTTTTTTTCTGAAGTTTTCTTTAATATATGTTTGGTCTAAAATCCTACTTTTAGACTCAAATACTAAAAAAATAATGCAGCCCCTTCATATAAGGGCTGGTATGCTGAAATTGAATTGTTTTTGTTCTTGGGTTTAGATACACTAATAGCGACACAAGAGCTGGCATCAAGAGATATTATACAAGTGATTTTTTTTATTAACATAAAAAAAAAAAATAATAATAATAATAATATCAGGTTACATATAGTATCATACACCTATTACAATGTCTTAATGCACTGTGCTTTCACCAGAATTGCCAAAAAAAAAAAAAAAAAATACATAAAAAAACAAAAAAAACAGTTTTGACTTTTATTACAGAATGACTACTTATCTACTGTGGTCTTTCTTTAAAGAGCCAGTAATGTGTTGGGTTCACACTATGAATCGCACAGCACATCCCTGTGCAATTCAGTGCAATGCAATTTGAGCCCATTTATTTTGAAGGAGTTCCAATCACTCTGCATGGCACCAAAAGTAATGCATGCACTACTTTTGGAAACGCACCACCCTTGCGATCTGTAATAGTTTTGTACCATGCGATCCGGTGCAGGCAAATGCACTGTCATTCACATTGCACTGACACCCACTGCAGATCACAAGGGTGGTGCGTTTTGAATGCAGTGCAGGAAATGCGCATGGATTGCGGGTTTCCCACACCATGTTCCAGTTGGAACCGGGACTAATCAGATTACTGCTTCTCTATACAATATACCTACACTGGTTTCATGTGTTCTATACACGGCTTATACTATTATTTACATTTCATTTCTTCTCAGTTTTTGGAATTCTCTTAAATGCCAAATTCTACCTTTTGCAAAAAAATATATGCACCTATATTTATTGATAACAAAATGTGCATCAATTATTTTTTTTGCAATTTGGGAACCTGCAAAGCATTGCAACTGCGATCAGTGAATCATGGGTGCAATGCTCTGGCTTCTGCAGACTATATCTCAAGCTGTAGATCCGCGCCAAAAGTACAGAACTTCAGTTATGGAGCTGGAGAAGAGAATCAATCAACTAGAAGTGCAGAGACGTTACTACTACGTTTGTGCTCTATTAATACAAGTCCCTCTGCTGTAGTGGCAGATGAGACTTGTCATTCTTTCATTCACAAATTACTGTGAATAAATGATGTGGTTGTGTGGGCGGAGCCATGCACAGCTATGTCTAAGTTTAATAATTACAGGATGCTGCAGAGAGAAGAACCCCCCCCCCCCCCCCCGATACTGTAAGGGATAGAGGGGGGCTGCAGAGTGTAATCATGTTTGATGTTCTACCCTAAACATGGGTGTAACATGAAACATGGTCAGAAGATAGACTTCTCTTTTAAACCGCACTTGCTCTTCATCACTCGTACTATAGATAGAGGAGGCTTGACGAACATAAAACCCTGAAAACAAAATACTGTATATGAACACAATGAAATAGGGAAGTGTTAAAGTAGTAAAGGTGTGCAATACAAATGATAAAAAAATGAAGATCCCTATTGAATAGGGTGTGGGGTTTTAGACACTCTAAGAAAAGATAAAAACGAATAATGGCGGAGATATTAGAAAAGACACTACAGTAAAGCGGTGTTGTGCAATATCATTAACTAAAGTCAGCCATACATGGATCGAAATTTGGCTCGTTCACAAAGGACCGGATGAATTTTGATCCATGTATGGGCACCCCAGTTGTACACAAGTCAATCGAACGACTAGTGTACAATCAGCCTGTCGGGTTTATCCCAATTGTTTAGTGCCGTCGGCTATAGCCGGCAACACTAATCATTGTGTTCTGCTGGCAGGGATTTCCCCCTCAAGACCCGCTGTATTTATTGGGAAATAAAGCCATTTTTTTTCAGTGGAAGGAAAAAAAAAATCAAATCTATGGCCTGTCTAAATCTACAGGGGTGGGTGTAGTATGGACCATAAGGTGTCAGACCTTACCGTTGCAGTTTGGCTTATAAACACAGCCACAAGGGGGCCAAACAGCAGCCAGAGCCTCCATAAAAACATCACCGGGACCCGCAGCTACTGTGTGCAATCGCCCATAGATTGCAATTACAAGATGCGGCTTTAGACGGGCATGTGCTGGTGGTTGCGTAAAGAACGCGCATGGATGTAAGACCCAAATGCAGGCTGTCTGTGTTTGGGGCATATATCCATGCGCATGCTTCACGCAGCCACTGGTGCATACCCAAAAACTGCAGTGTATTGTAAACTGCTGTGTATGGGCAGATGTACGCAGCAGCTTTGGGTGCCAAGGAAGTTTGTAACCTTTGAGACGTTGGGCCTCTAGTGGGTGTGTGCGCAAGCCCTTAGTAAGTCAATAACCAGAAACAAAAACATACCAAAAAATATATATATATATATATACACATATATCGGTGACATCAGAACTCCCTGCACAAAGCCAAAGGATTAGCACAACAGGCAGGCAAATGGCATCTTTGGGAGACTGAGAATTGTAGAATGAATGTTCTAAGGCTTGTGGAAACCTGACCATCACTCCTGCAGTATATGGCCAAAGTATGTAGACCCCCCCTCCAAATTATTGAGTTCTGGGTGAAGTGCATTGACTGGCTAGGGAACGAGTCATGCTTTGACTGGCTTGAGAAAAGGCCCCGCGCTGCGCGTTTTATGGACGGCGTGGCCGCAGCTTTACCCAGCGACAGAGAGAGCGAAGAGGAAGGCACACCCACCACTGCCCGGACAGCCGCAAACATAACCTCACTCACCGAAACACCCAAAGTAAGAGATAGAGCCACCTTCCCAGAAGAGTGGAGGTTGTTATACCCCAAAGGATGGTAGTAGGGGGTGTGAAGGGTAACTCCATATTTTAAAACCAAATATCCAATAAGTTCATATAGGTGTGATGGTCAGGTGTCCACAAACCTTTGGCCATATAGTCTCTTATCATAAGCTCCCGTTAAATGTACCCACCACACACACACAAATACAGTAGAGATTCATACATTATGTAACCCTCAGGTTTTCAACCTCATAATGGACAACTTTAAAAAGAAAATCAAGATTTCAAGTGATAATGGGATGGGGTATGTGGTACAGTCTCAAAATGTACTTCTGCACATTAGCAATGGAAAAAAAAAAAAAAAAATAGATCAGACTGGAAACTTTCATCCAATTCATTACTGTTCTTGCCGATGACTCAAAAGAAAAATTTACTGATGTGTTTTGTGATGTTCTGCTAACAAAGAATAAATACACATGTTGGCTGAAGGAGAAAAAAAAAAAAAGGAAAAGAGGTTTCACTGTTCTGACTTCTCCCAGACAATCAAAGGATCAGAACAGTGCAGGATTTCCGATTCTTACATTATTAGCTCTAGGATGAACTTTGGCCACAAGTAAAAGTCATAAACAAGCTGGAAAGTGCTGGAATCAATACATGTTAGATCCAGTAATTCATCAAGTGTTCAGAGACAATAAAGGAATGTCTGAGGACAATGTGTCCATTTCCCAGCATAAAACTCTACATACCACTTGATTTTTTGGATCCAGCCAGTAATAAGAATTAATCCCCTCTTATCTCAGTCTGTAAAACTGTAGAGATTGACAGGCAATCTAAGGACACAGTAAACAATAATCTGATATAATAAAAAGGACAAGGACACTCGGCTGTTCATTAGCAACTATTCACTCAAGTCATCTTACTTCCAGGGTATGAGAACTACCAATATATCATGTGTGGGGTCTATGTGCAAAGACCATCCAACTCCACTCCAATCAAAAGCATTGGCTGGATTCATTTCCCAATTTGGATTTCCAATTCCCAGCAGAAGTGACCTGTCCTCTAAAAAATGGGTGGGGGTCCAGTTTATAGAGTCAGTCCACTTACAACCAGAATTTTTTTTTAGAAAGTAATGTTGGCTAGCTGAACCACATATTGGCTTCTTTTGCCTCTTGGCACTGTAGCAGCCAGACGTTTCATGTTTTCATGTGTAGTAGGCCAACCTGACTTGAGATTTCAGATGGAGAAAGCAGAACCCCCTGATGCAGCAAGGGAAGCAAAACCCACAGGTGGTGCGAAGTCTAGAACAAAGACATGAGACTTGCTCATAAGAAAACAGAAACAAGTGGTGGCTGAGCTAGTCGCCATCTACCAAACTAACAAAAATATACACCCTAGTGTGTTGAAAGAACTTAGCCGGGTTCTACACAGAGTAGATGAAAGACTGTAATCCTAATTTTGACTACATCATGCTTCTAAAAAATAAAAAAAAATCCCCCAAAAATATGAATAGCTCTTTATTTATTGATTTTTTTTTTAAAAAAGCGATTTGATGGGAAAGTGGTATTCCTAAAATGGAAAATCCTTTTAACAAAGGATGATACCAACATAACAAAATGTGTCAGTCACACTGAGGAATTACACTGTCAGTCAAATCTTAAAGAGGAACTAAAGTTTGCAATACTGGCCTTAGCTTCAATGGTCTGACACCCGTGAGCTTTCACGCTGGCTTCTTCCAGGGTGCCGGTCTTCGTGGCATCCTGACTGGCCGGCGTGGGATGATGTCACTCCTGTGCATGCACAAGAGTGCAGTAATCCTGGCACACAGGCACATTGCCAGAATGTAAACAGAGTTGCACATGTGCATCTCAGTGTACATTCTACAGAAGACTGGAAGAAGGCAGAGAGAGAACGGAAGAATGTCCAAAGACTAACACACAATGTAACAGTAATTAAAAAAATAAGCACTAGTCATGTTGGCAAAATGCCCAGAACAAAGATGGCACTTGTAAAAGGCACTGCTGGGTATTCCTATTCAGGATCAGAGTTGTAACAAGGCACAAAAATTGTTGTTTGCTCCTGAATCAGTGCTGTAAGGAAGAACTTTTACTTCCCACCTATGAACTGATTTGGCAAGACATGCAAGTAAACATTTGTATCATAAAAAAAATCCAAAATAAATAAATAGAGGAATGGATCATTATGTAATGACTTCCTTTAGAGACAAGTCTCAATGTTGTTATAAAACCTAACCTTAAAGTCCAACTGCAGTCAAACCATTTAAGGTCTGTACAGATAGGGAAGGGTTTGAATCTGTCAGGTTTTTACTGCCTCCTTATCGAAGATTTACTGTAACTTCTTGTCCCAGTGTCACAAGGACCGATGCAAAGACAGCAACAACAGCCCCTGTTTTTTTTTTTTTTTTTTTTAGAAGAGTTGGGAGGGGTTGGAATATCGGTCAGGTTTACGTTGTTTTGTGTCTTCCTGTCCCAGTGAATCCCACACCCTCCAATTTCTTGTTGAGGTATCACTGGGACAAGAAGTGATGTGAAACCTCCACAACAACAAGGACAAAGACAGCAATAATAGATGACAGATGTAGTGACTGATATCCTCCCTATTGGCAGCTAAAAAAAAAAAAAAAAAAAAAAAAAAAAGGAAGAGGAAAGAGGTTTGGCTGCAGTTGAGCTTTAACCTCTTGGCGCCGACACCTCTCGGCCCTTAAAGGGGTTTAGGATGCCAGGAGGCGGGGCGGGGTTAATGATCATGTGACAGCCGCGACTGCCTGTCACAAGATCAGAAAGCTCCTGATCGCAAATTCGACAGCTTTCCGTTAGCCGCTGGTAACTTAGCTGGGAGCGTGCGCATGCTCGGCACAGCTGTATTTACACTAATTCACACAAATATTCGGCCGGTGCCAATGGGTTAATAAGCATGCAATTTAGAAATGGGTAGGAATACTCTTAGTAAGATCAGGGGTAAAATGGCTACGCCTGTGCTAACCTTCCTCCAGCCTATTATTCAGAGTAATCTTCTGCTCTACAGCCGCTGTCAAAATGAGGTCTCATTTAGCCTAGGCTTCTGTGGAACTTTGGGAGGAGATGGTGAAGATGAGGAGGAGGTGTCTGCTGCAGAAGGTAAAGAAGGTGATGACGGTGCTACACAAAGTGGTGGGGGTGGAGGAGGGGCAGGTGAAACTGGCCGTCTAACTGGAGCAGAGGATCGAGGCGATTTCATCCTGGTGGCGGCCACTTCCATGCTGGAACGTCGTGTGTCTGAGTGGTGTGATTCTGTATTACGAGCAAGCTCTTGGCAGCGCTCCACAAAGCTGCCACTGGCGCGGGGAGATGGTGGATCAGAAACTGCGGAAAACGCCTGGCCTTCTGCCCTTAACTGGCAGCTCTGTGGTTTACTAGATCTCATGCTGGAGCGAGGGAGAGAGTCCGACTTGTTTAAAGAGCTGAAACTCCCAGATATGTGTGGCTGCAAGCTGCACATTGAGGCCCAGCCTTCTGTGGGACGAGTAGACGCAGCGGGGCGTTGAGAGGTGGTTATCATAAGCCTGGAGAATCGATCTCGCATGTTGTCACCCAGCTGAGACTGCAAGCTGAAATACAAAAACATAAAAAAGAGGGGTTATTGCTGCACTTCTTTGTGAAATGGTAGCAGAGAACAGGCTAAGCTGAGATAAAAAAAAAAAAAAAAAAAAAAAAAGACAAATCATTTTTTTCTTTTTAACCACTTACCAACCCAGCCAATTCTGACACTTCTCTCCTACATGTAAAAATAATCATTTTTTTTGCTAGAAAATTACATAGAACCCCCAGACATTATATATGTTTTTTTTAGCAGAGATCCTAGAGAATACAAATGGTCGTCATTGCAACTTTTTATCTTGCACGGTATTTGCGCAGCAATTTTTTAAACACGTTTTTTTTTTGGAAAATGCTTTAAAAAAAAAAAAAAAAAAAAACAGTAAAGTTAGCCCAATTTTTTTTTGCATAATGTGAAAGATGAAGTTGCACTGAGTAAATAGAAAACCTAACATGTCACGCTTCAAAATTGCACACGCTCGTGGAATGGCGCCAAACTTCGGTACTTAAAAATCCCCATAGGCGATGCTTTAAAAAAATTTTACTGGTTACGTGTTTTGAGTTACAGAGGAGGTCTAGAGCTAGAATTATTGCTCTCGCTCTACCGCTCTACCGACCCCACAAACCCAGGGCGTGGTTTGAACACCGTTTTCATATGTGGGTGGGACTTACGTATGCGTTCGCTTCTGCGTGTGAGCACACAGGGACAGGGGCACTTTAAAAAAAAAAATTTTTATTGTTAATTTTACTTAAAAAATTTTAATTTGACACTTTGAAAAAAAAAAAAAAAAAAAAATTTGATCACTTTTATTCCTATTACAATCCCTTGTAATAGGAATATGGCATGATCTGACCTCTTTACAGTGAGATATGGGGTAAATAAGACCCCAAATCTCACCTCTAGGCTGGGAAGCCTAAAACCAAAAGAAAAAAAAAAAAAAAAAAAAAGAAGAAAAAAGGATCATGGCTTCCCAGCCGAGGCGGCGCCGTTTTTTTGAATACAGAAGCCGGGCGTGATGTCATAACATCGCGCCCGGCCCCCGACGATCATAGAGACTCCGACTATCTGGTCCTCCGGAAATCCCTATGGTGGACATACGGGGCCAGTGGATCCGTTCTCCAACTCACTGATCTCAGCGGTGAGTCGGTAGAAGCACCGGATGGCGGCGGGAGGGGGGACGTCCCCTCTCGCTGCCCGTAAGAATGATCAGGCGGTTGACCCACCACTATGATCATTCTTATGGTGTAGAGAATCGCCGGCGGGAAACGGCAATATCTGAATGATGCCTCTAGCTGCAGGCATCATTCAGATATACCCCCACAAACCCAGGACGTGGTTAAAACAAATTCTATGGAGCTAAATCATACATATACAGATTATGATGCAAGAATAAAGGCATACTTTTATAGTAATAAAAATAGGTAAATAACTGAAAAATGAAAGATTTTTGCAAAATAAAGTCCAACACTGAAAGTTATTCAACTATATTAATATTTCTGTGCTCAACAGCTCGTTATACACAAAACCTGCAAAATGTTCCTGTAGCATCAAAGCTTGCCTTACTCCCTCTGTGCCCAACACATTGTTATTGACCACTGATGCAGCCCCATATTAGTGATGGGCCAATAGGATGGTGTGATGTGCAGGAGGAACCATTAGATAACTATTAACGACCTGTCGACCAGCGAATGGCAGGTGCAGGTGCAATTGAGTACCTGTACATTAGCTGATTCTTTTAGATTTGGGGGTGTGCGCCCCCCTGCCGACCAGTGCTGTGTGTGGAAACAGCACAAGTTTACCAACTGATTTCAGCTAATGATTTTGGCTAAAGTCAGCTATCGGCTGCATCCAATCACACGCAGAGTTCTGCGTTTACAAAAACACAGAACTCTGTGTACAGGGAACAGCGATCTGACTGTTTCTTTGCCCTACATAGCAGGGAGAATAAGCAGCCAGATAGTAAAGTAAAAGGCTGCTTTTACACTGAATCGCTTGAAAATTGCCAGTAAAACAGAGCTTTTGTGGTGCTTTTCAGGCGCTTTCCATTCATTTCAATGGAGAGGGGCATTTTTGAGGCACTTTTTTTTAGTGCTTCAAACATGCTGCTTGCAGAAGTTTTCTCACCGCCCTGCCAGATCACCGCCCCAGTGTGAAAGCATTCATTGATTTTAATGGAATTAGGTTTTCGTGATCTTTGCAGGCACTTGTTTATGGCAAAAGCGCCTGAAAAACGCCTCAGTGTGAAAGGGGTCGAAACAGCACACATTACACTTTGTTGGGCACACAGTTAACCCCCTTGATTGCCCCTAGATTAGAGCTGCACGATTAATCTCGGAGAATGGTTATCGCGATTCTCCGCCCGCTACGATTGCAACTCCAGATTTGAACGATTCTACAATTCTGACCAAAGCGCGCGCCTGTTTCGGAGAGGAGGGGAAGCCGTCGGAGCCAGCGTGTCATGGCCCGGTCAGGAGGTGGGTAAGCCCTTCTGGGGCTGAAGTGGTTAAAGTAGTGCAGTGGTCTGGTCATGAAGGTGGTAAAACCTTCTGGAGTTCAAGTGGTTAACAAATCTATAAAAAGGAAATAAAACAAAATATGGAATAGCATACAGCCTAGTACGGGAATACATCGGCCTTCTCTTTTTACCTCTGCACTTTCCAATTGGACACTGAGCCTGCTTTTCACAGTCAAGAATTGCAGAGCAAGAGGAGGTTTGTCAAGAGTGTAACCATGCCAGCTTTTTTTTTTATAATTTTCCTTTTGGTAAAGAATGTACCTGGCTAGTGATGCGCGAGAGTTGGCACTGTGGTTGAATGATGTAGCAGGGCTTATTTCAGGGGTGCGGGTGAGAGCCAGGTCACACTGCTCCAGCTGTTCCAGCAGCTCTGCCTGTGTGAGACCCCCTTGTTCTGCTGCAAAGTAGATGAACACAATGACAATGATACATTAGTAGAGAATGACATTGATGTTGCCATGGGCAGATTTAGAGGAAGGGATTGTTTACTCAGAGAAAAGATAGGAGAGCATCAGCAGATGAAGCAGTTTCTATAAACACTTTAGACTCCACATAAAAGCACTTGGTAGAGCTTCATAAAAAGGCAAAAAGGCTGTTAAAGGATGAGTTCACTTTAAAAAAAATAACATAAATGCACATTTGTTTTGCAGGTAAAAAAAAAAAGTTGCATTGATTTTTTTTGGAGCCTGTAAAGCATTGCACCAGCGATCACCAGCTGGTGCCATGCAGGCCTTGTGCAGATCTTCCTGTTTATCTGTGTGCCTGTACAGGCAAGCAGATACACTGACAGAAAGTATCAATGAACTACCAAGGCAATCCACAGCGCCGTGGTAGTTCATTGAGAGCTACAAGGCGACAGCCACAAAGGATGTCGGGGCTTGTAGTTAATATACACACACAGCTGTGTGAATGAATGATGTGGCCGCACTGATTTCAAAAAGTGACAGCTAGTATAGGGAACTCCTTCCCGTACTGCTGTCACGAAAGGGGGGGGGGTTGGGAGAGAATCGGGCAGCGGCTGCAGAATTGGGAACATGCCACATCCTAAAAATGGGTGGAACATTTTCCCAAAGGTGAACTTATTATCCTTTAATGCGGAACTAAAGGGTGTGTTTTTACTTCCCTTTCCTCCAACGGTCCCAACCCTCGCCAGCATCTTCTCCTGTGTGACAACTTTCACCCATCTTCGCTGGCTGGTGTGGAATGATGTTACTCTTGCGAATATGCAGAAGGTGATCATTCCAGTACACTGGGGGATCAAGCCACCCTCTGTAAGCCAAGCAGCGCTTGCGCAGCTCAATTTACATCACAGGGGACAATGCAAATACGCAGGTAAGTGAATTTTTTTGCAGAGAGAGACTATACATGATTCCTCTGCAATAAAAAAACCTGCCTGCCCACAGTGTACAACAGCAGATCTTTATATGCGCTTTAAGTTTTTTGTAAAAACCCAACAACCATCTTAAAAGGATAAGTTCACCTTTGGAACATGTTACATGTTCCCCCTGTTTTTAGGATAAAACATGTAACATGGACCAGCAGCTGCAGCTTCTCCCCCCCGCTCCCCACCTCCCTGTGAGAGCAGGCAGGAGATCTCCCCGCTGTCACAATTTGAAAACATTGCGTCCGTGCGGGGCCTCCGTCCACACGGCTGTGTCATTCATTTACAGTTTTCTGTGAATGAATGCCTACATGTTCCGTCAGCCATTGTGGATGACGGCTTGTAGTCCTCAATGAGCTGCGAGGGTGCTGGTGAGCGATCTTGTAGTCCATTGATTGTTCTGCTCTCAGGTCACTACCTGCCTGTACGAGGGAAGAGCAGGCAGCTATAAGGAGAGTCTGCAGGAGCCTGAGATTGCTCCCGTGATCTGCTGATCGCAGGTGCAATGCTCTGTAGGCTCTTTAGAAAAAAAATAAATGCATTTTTTTATCTGCAAAAAGAAAAAAAAAAAAATGTGTATTATTTTTTAAAAGGTGAACTTTAAACCTACAAGTACCTATATACACACACACACACACACACACACACAATGGGCATGTGTTAGAGGTAAGGGAATGCTAAGCATGAATTTGGAAAGGTACCAGAAAAGGTTGTTGAAGTTTTGTTAAGGGGCGTAAAAAGACTTAGCCAGATGAACACAGTCAAAAGCAAGGAGACAAAATGAGGTGCCCGCTCACCTCCCGACTCCCCTTTGTTTACCACCTCCATAGCAGTAGTTAGATCCCACATTTGAAGACAGCCACTGGCATGGCCAGTGAAGAGGTAGCGCCGTGCTCGGGAGCCTATACGGCTGGATCCTTCACACTCATGGACGGTAAATGAGGTAATGGGGGTTCCATCCACAGAGCGGACCTCACAGATCCTAAAATAAATTTAAAAAAGCAGGAGAATTGAAAAAAGAGATAAGACCATGTTTTTTTTTTGTTTTTACCACTTGCAGCACCGCCACGGTACATTTACTGTGGCATGGGAAAGCTTGATTGTGTATATATACACGTGATGGTGCCTGTTAGGAGCACACAGCGTGCTCCTTCAGTGCCCGCTGTGTCAGGTGAATTACTATTACTGGTAATTGGTAACCGGGTATCATGTGATCCCTATGACTGGTCATAACGATCACATGATAACAATGTAAACGACCTGTCATGAAAGGTTTCTCCATTCATGAACAGTTTGCTTACTGTTATCTGTGAATGGCCCACAGCAATCATATGATATCTGGCTACCTGTACCATGTGATTAGCTGTAGCCAATCACAGATCAAAACCATAAGCAAGCTGTTCATAACCATTCATGACAGCTAAAACTATTGCTTATACAGTGATCATCACTGTATAAGCAAGAACAGTGTATAAAAAAAAAAAAAAAATTTTAATTTTTTTATTTTTACATACTGTCATGAGAGACAGTATCCCTGATGACCGCCACACCAGTCATATGATGACGCTGTACTGCACTGAGGACAGTATGTAAAAAAAAAAAAAAATTGTGAACAATAAACAAAATGTATTCAACTTCCTCATTTTCCAAAACATTTTGACAAAAAATAAATAAATTACAACTTCAAAAACCTCGCCATGCCTCTTACTAAATGCCTCAGACTGTCTACTCTCCAAAAAAGGGCAGTATATCAGGACTGATCAATTTTGAAATATCTATATCGTATGTATGTATGTATGTATGTATGTATGTATGTATGTATGTATGTATGTATGTATATATATATATATATATATATATATATATATATATATTTATATTTATATTTATATTTATTACACACACACACACACACACACAGTTGTGCTCATAAGTTTGATTTCTTGGCCATTTTTCAGAGAATATGAATGATAACAAAATGTTCTTTCACTCATGGTTCGTGTTTGGCTGAAGCCATTTATTATCAATCAACTGTGTTTACTCTTTTTAAAATCATAATCACAACAGAAACTACCCAAATGACACTGATCAAAAGTTTACATACCCTGGTGATTTTGGCTTGAGAACATGCACACAAATTGACACAAAGGGGTTTGATTGGCCATTAAAGGTAACCATCCTCACCTGTGATCTGTTTGCTTGCAATTAGTGTGTGTGTATAAAAGGTCAATGAGTTTCTGGACTCCTGACAGACCCTTGCATCTTTCATCCAGTGCTGCGAGTGAGTCATGGGGAAAACAATAGAATTGTCAAAGGATCTGCGGGAAAAGGTAGTTGAACCGTATAACACAGGAAAGCGATATAAAAAGATATCCAAGGAATTGAGAATGCTAATCAGCAGTGTTCAAACTCTAATCAAGAAGTGGAAAATGAGGGGTTCTGTTGAAACCAAATCATGGTCAGGTAGACCAACTAAAATTGGTCAGGAAAATTGTTCGGGATACAAAGAAAAACCCACAATTAACTTCAGGTGAAATACAGGACTCTCTGAAAGCATGTGGTTTGGCTGTTTGAAGATGCACAATAAGGAGGTACTAGAAGAAAGATGGGCTGCATGGTCGAGTCCAGTGGCAACCCATCCATAGGGGGCGCACGGGCGCTGCCCTCCCTCCAGGCAGTCACAAAAAAAAAAAAAAAAATTTTTTTAAATGGCCCTTAAAAAAAAAAAAAAAAAAAAAAAAAAAAAGGATCCTTAAGTGCACTGTGTTCGGACGCTGGACACAGTGCACTATGGGAAGCGCCATGTCTATGCAATCACGAAATTGCAGACGCAGCGCTTCATTAGCGGGCTTTCCGAAGCGACGAGTAGCTTCCGCCCGGCGCTTGTAGTATCTATTACTACGGCTAGGCGGTTTGATTGACATTCGAGTTAGATGTCACTTCCGGTTTTCTCTCTCCCTCTCTCCCATTGCGCCCGAGAGAGAGAAAACCAGAAGTATGAGGAGCGGACTCCATCGCCGCTGCCAGTGGAAGGAGACACCGCAGGAGAGGACAACTCAGAAAGGTAAGTACCGCTGTGCTCCCGCGCAGAAGGGGGAGAGGGGGGTTTGATGGGACACAGGCTGCATTTAATGGGACACAGGCTGCATTTTATGTGACACAGGCTGCATATAAAGGAGGAACTCCGCTGGGGGCACCTGATGTAAGGATGGACTTCGCTGGGGACACCTGATGGCAGACGACATGGCTAGTGACACGCTCAGGGCTCCCACTGATTCTGCATTATGGCGAGTTGAATGATTGCATTTGATATTACAATGTAATAATAGAAATAATGTGCTTCAATCATCCTGACACCATAACAACCATGGTTGAAGTGCTAACACCAGGTGTTTGGAGTATCTTTATCTGCTAATTGTTAAACTTTCAAGAATACACATATTTCTATTGTTGTGTAGGATCTGGGCCTACTGTCCCTCTCTCCCTCTCCCTCCATCCCTCGTTCATCTCAGACACTAACCACACCACCTTAGAGCCACACCCACTATTTCGCTGAAACCATGCCCATTTTCACCAAGTGGGAGGGGTCAAAAAGGAAGGGCTGGGTCTGGCGCCCCCCTATTCTAAAACTTCACCAGCCGCCACTGGTCGAGTCCCCAGAAGAAAGCCATTACTACGCAAATGCCACAAAGTATCCCGCTTACAATACGCCAAACAGCACAGAGACAAGCCTCAAACCTTCTGGCACAAAGTTATTTGGCGTGATGAAACCAAAATTTAGCTTTTTGGCCACAACCATAAACACTACATTTGGAGAGGAGTCAACAAGGCCTATGATGAAAGGTACACCATTCCTACTGTAAAACACAGAGGTGGATCGCTGATGTATTGGAGATGTGTGAGCTACAAAGGCACAGGAAATTTGGTCAAAATTGTTGGCAAGATGAATGCAATATGTTATCATAAACTACTGGAGGAACATTTGCATTCATTAGCTAGGAAGCTGAGCATGGGACGTACTTGGACCTTCCAACTTGACAATGATCCAAAACACAAAAGGCCAAGTCGATCTGTCATTGGTTACAGTAGAATAAAGTGAAGGTTCTGGAGTGGCCATCTCAGTCTCCTGACCTCAATATCATTGAGCCACTCTGGGGAGATCTCAAACATGCAGTTCATGCAAGACAGCCCAAGAATTTACAGGAACTGGAGGCTTTCTGCCAAGAGGAATGGGCAGCTTTACCATCTGAGAAGATAAAGAGCCTCATCCACAAATACCACAAATGACAAGCTGTCATTGATGTTAAAGGGGGCAATACACAGTATTAAGAACTGGGGTATTTAAACTTTTGATCAGGGTCATTTGGATAGTTTCTATTGATAATAAATGGCTTCAGCCAAACACTAACCATAAGTGAAAGAACATTTTGTTATCATTCATATTCTCTGAAAAATGGCCAAGAAATCATAAATTCTGCCAGGGTATGTAAACTTATGAGCACAACTGTACACTATAAATATACACACACACACACAAACAGACACACCATAGTTTGTATATGCTATAACTTTTACACAGACCAATTACAATATACTTGTGACAGTTACAGCAATACTTGTATTTTTTTTTTTTTTACAAAAGACAAATACTTTTTGGCCTAAATTTGTGAATAAATTTGATTTTATTGGATATGTTTTATAACAGAACATAGAAAATATTGGGGTTTTTCTTTTCAAAATTTTTGGTCTTTTTTTTTTTTATTTACAGTGCATCCGGAAAGTATTCACAGCACTTCACTTTTTCCACATTTTGTTATGTTACAGAGCTTTATACAAAATAGATTAAAATTAATTATATTCCTCAAAATTCTACAAGCAATACCCCATAATGACAAAGTGAAAGAAATTTGTTTGAAATCTTTGCAAACTTATTAAAAATAAAAAATGTATTCACAGCCTTTACCATGACACTCAAAATTGAGCTCAGGTGCATCCTGTTTCCTCTGATCATCCTTGAGATGTTTCTACAACTTGATTGGAGACCACCTGTGGTAAATTCAGTTGATTGGACATGCTTTGGAAAGGCACACACACATCTTTATAAAGTCCTACAGTTAACAGTGCATTATCAGAGCACAAACCAAGCCATGAAGTCCAAGGAATTGTCCGTAGACCTCCAAGACAAGATTCTATCGAGGCACAGAAACATTACTGCAGGATTGAAGGTCCCAATTAGCACAGTGGCCTTCAGCATCTGTAAATAGGAGAAGTTTGGAACCACCAGAGCTTCCTAGAGCGGGCCGCCCCGGCCAAACTGAGTGATCGGGGGTGAAGGGCCTTAGTCAGGGAGGTGACTAAAAACGAGAGAGAGCGAGAGAGAGCGCGGAGAGAGAGAAGAGAGAGAGAAGAGAGAGAGAGAAGAGAGAGGAGAGAGAGAGAGAGAGAAGAGAGAGAGAGAGAAGAGAGAGAGAAGAGAAGAGTGCGCAGAGAAGAGAGCAGAGAGAGAGCAGAGAAGAGAGCAGAGAGAGAGCAGAGAAGAGAGCAGAGAGAGAGCAGAGAAGAGAGCAGAGAAGAGAGCAGAGAGAGAGAAGAGAAGAGAGCAGAGAGAGAGCAGAGAGAGAGAAGAGAAGAGAGCAGAGAGAGAGAAGAGAGCAGAGAGAGAGAAGAGAGCAGAGAGAGAGAGAAGAGAGCAGAGAGAGAGAGAAGAGAGCAGAGAGAGAGAGAAGAGAGCAGAGAGAGAGAGAAGAGAGCAGAGAGAGAGAGAAGAGAGCAGAGAGAGCGAGAGCGAGAGAGTGAAAGAGCGCGAGCGAGAAAGAGTGAGAGAGCGCGAGCGAGAAAGAGTGAGAGAGCGCGAGCGAGAAAGAGTGAGAGAGCGCGAGCGAGAAAGAGTGAGAGAGCGCGAGCGAGAAAGAGTGAGAGAGCGCGAGCGAGAAAGAGTGAGAGAGCGCGAGCGAGAAAGAGTGAGAGAGCGCGAGCGAGAAAGAGTGAGAGAGCGCGAGCGAGAAAGAGTGAGAGAGCGCGAGCGAGAAAGAGTGAGAGAGCGCGAGCGAGAGAGAGCGCGAGCGAGAAAGAGCGCGAGCGAGAGAGAAAGAGTGAGAGAGAGCGCGAGCGAGAGAGAAAGAGTGAGAGAGAGAGAGCGCGAGCGAGAGAGAAAGAGTGAGAGAGAGCGCGAGCGAGAGAGCGCGAGAGAGAGAGCGCGCGAGAGAGAGCGCGCGAGAGAGAGGGAGAGCGAGAGAGCGAGCGAGCGCGAGCGAGAGCGCGAGCGAGAGAGAGCGCGAGCGAGAGAGCGCGAGCGAGAGAGAGCGAGCGAGCGAGAGAGCGAGCGAGAGCGCGAGAGAGAGCGAGCGAGAGAGAGAGCGAGCGAGAGAGCGAGCGAGAGAGAGCGCGAGCGAGAGAGAAAGAGTGAGAGAGAGAGAGAGCGCGAGCGAGAGAGAAAGAGTGAGAGAGAGCGCGAGCGAGAGAGAAAGAGTGAGAGAGAGCGCGAGAGCGCGCGAGAGAGAGAGCGCGCGAGAGAGAGAGCGCGCGAGAGAGAGAGCGCGCGAGAGAGAGGGAGAGAGAGAGCGCGAGCGAGAGAGCGAGCGAGCGCGAGCGAGAGAGAGCGCGAGCGAGAGAGAGCGCGAGCGAGAGAGAGCGAGCGAGAGAGAGAGCGAGCGAGAGCGCGAGAGAGCGCGAGAGAGAGCGAGCGAGAGAGCGAGCGAGAGAGAGAGCGAGCGAGCGAGAGAGCGAGAGAGAGCGCGAGAGAGCAGAGCGAGAGAGAACACCTTCAAGAAGAACAACCATCTCTGCAGCACTTCACCAATCAGGCCTATGGTAGAGTGGCCAGACGGAAGCCACTCCTTAGTAAAAGGCACATGACAACCCACCTGGAGTTTGCCAAAAGGCACCTGAAGGACTCTCAGACCATGAGAAACAAAATTCTCTGGTCTGATGAAACAAAGATTGAACTCTTTGGCCTGAATGGCAAGCGTCATGTCTGGAGGAAACCAGGCACCGCTCATCACCTGGTCAATGCATCCCTACAGTGAAGCGTGGTGGTGGCGGCAGCATCATGCCGTGGGGATGTTTTCCAGTGGCAGGAACTGGGAGACTAGTCAAGATTGAGGGAAAGAGGAATGCAGCAATGTACAGAGACATCCTTGATGAAAACCTGCTCCAGAGTGCTCTGGACCTCAGACTGGGGCAAAGGTTCATCTTCTAACAGGACAACGACCCTAAGGACACAGCCAAGATAACAAAGGATTGGCTATGGGACAACTCTGTGAATGTCCTCGAGTGGCCCAGCCAGAGCCCAGACTTGAACCCGATTGAATATGTCTGGAAGGATCTGAACATGGCTGTGCACCGACGCTACCTAGCCAACCTGATGGAGCTTGAGAGGTCCTGCAAAGAAGAATGGGAGAAATTGCCCAAAAATAGGTGAGCCAACCTTGTGGCATCATACTCAAAAAGACTTGAGGCTGTAATTGGTGCTTCAACAAAGTACTGAGCAAAGGCTGTGAATACTTATGTACATGTTTTTTTTCCCCCCTATTTTTAATAAATTTGCAAAGATTTCAAACAAACTTTTTTCATGCTATCATTATGGGGTATGGTTTGTAAAAGTTTAAGGAAAATAATGAATTTAATCCATTTTGGAATAAGGCTGTAACATAACAAATGTGGAAAAAGTGAAGCGCTTTGAATACTTTCCGGATGCACTGCATATAATAAAAATGTAAAAACCCTGTGGTTATCACACTCTATTTGTGTTAAAAATATGATATAAATGTCATTTGTGTACAGTGTTGCATGACCATGCAATTTCCAGTTAAAGTAGCGCAGTGCTGAATAGCAAAAAATGCTCTGGTCATGAACAGGAATAAAACTTCCGGTGGTCAAGCAGTATGTAAGCAAACATGTATCTGCTGGTAAAAATAATCACCAAGTATGAGAATGACAAGACCTCTCACCTCTTCCCAGTAGAAGATAAGCGGACATAGACAATGTTAGAATCGGGAACCACTCTCTGGATGAAGGTCTGTTGATCATCTCTCTCTCCAAAGGGGCCTGAAGAGAAAGCCACGAAGATCAATATAAGGGAAACAAAGATAAAACTGCATAAATATACATTTAAATGAGCTCCGAGGTGATTCAGCTTCGTTTGCAATACTTACCAATATCATTCCCAGCACTGCAGCCAGCATGCCCATCAATATCTTCTAGAGCGAGGATCTTAAATGATGCTAAAGGAGTGGATCCAGGCTGGGTGGAGATCATACCACGGAAGCGAGTGACAGTCCAGGTACGCACATGGTTGTTATCTGCACATACTTAATGACAAATACAAAAGCTTAAAAGGCTGCAGTTCTACTGCGAAAAAACATACAACCACTACAGTATAGCATCTATAGCTGCCTCAATTCCAGTATATATCCATTTTTTTATTGGATATGTTTTATAACAGAAAGTAGAAAATATATTTGGCGACAATGGCGCGCATACAATTGATGTCCTTTCCCCCCCCCCACAAAATAGAGCTTTCTCTTGGTGGTATTTGATCACCTCTGCGGTTTTTATTTTTTGCGCTATAAACAAAAAAATATTTTGGGAAAAAAAAAAAAAAAATGTGTACTATCTACTATATTTCTGGTAAAAAAAATCCCAATAAGCGTATATTGATTGGTTTGCACAAAAAAGTTATAGCGTCTACAAAATAGGTGTTATATTTATAGCATTTTTATTTGCTTGTAATGGCGGTGATCAGTGATTTTTCGCAGGACTGCGACATTGCGGCGGACAGATCGGACACCTAGCTGACACTTTTTTGGGAACCAGTGACATTACTACAGTGATCAGTGCTAATAACTGACACTGCATAACTGACACTGGCAGGGAACGGGTTAACATCAGTGGCGATCAAAGGGTTAAGTGTATTCCCAAATTGTGCTTTCTTACTGTTGGGGGGGCTCACTGCATGGACACTCTGATCTGTGTTCCTGATTAGAAGACACACTAGATCACAGTGTCTATGCCTAACAGCATGTCGGTCTGCTTGTTTACATCAGCAGACTGCCATTTTGTTTCTGTGGAGAGCGATCGCGGGTGGCCGTCGAACTTCACGTCCGCCGATTGGCTCCCCCTGTGGCCAATCAGCATGCAATCGCAGCTCCGGCAGCGTGTGTGCACCCCACCCCGGCTACTGACAAAACTAAGTACAGGTACGTGATTTTGCGCAATACAGTCGTCTTGCCGTATGTATGTATATGTACGGCAGGTGGTCAGGAACTGGTTAACATGCATTACAAATTTTTTAGGTTTAATTGCTGACTCTACACATAAGGAACATCATGAAAAGGTGGAAATGTGGGTGGGGCCAGTCACTGTGGGAAATGTGGGTGGGGCCAAACCTGTCACTATGGAAAAGGTTGGCGGGGCCAAATCTTTCACTGTGGTAGTGTGGGAGTAAAACCTCTCACTTACACAATTTGTACGTTACAAGAGACGCACTTTGTGATTTGGATAAGGGGGGGGGGGGGGGGGCAGTTTGAGTTTGGGTGTTGATTGTTGATAAATATAAAAAGTCTAAAGCCAACCATAGACGGTTCAAATCTCAGCCAGTTGAGCAGGAACCGGCCATTCGAACCATCTATGGGTAGGCTCATTGTAAACAAATACCACCAAAAGAAAGCTCTATTTGTGGGGAAAAAGGACATCAATTTTATTTGGGTACAGCGTCGCACGACCGTGCAATTGTCAGTTAAGGAGACGCATTGCCGTATCGCAAAGAAATGGTCTGCTCATTAGGGGGTAAATCCTTCCGGGGCTGAAGTGGTTAAAATTGCGCTCACTCGTGGAATGGCGACAAACTACGGTACTTAAAAATCTCCATAGGCGACGTTTACATTTGTCATGTGATCTGAACACTGTTTACTTTGGCGGGCGCGACTTACGTCAGCGTTTTCTTTGGTGCACAAGCACGCAGCGACGAAGGCGCTTTAAAAAAAAAATCTTTTTTTTTAATCCCTTTATTATTTTTACGCTGTTCCTTAAAAAAATAAAAAATAAATTCTGATCACTTTTATTGCTGTCACAAGGAATGTAAACATCCCTTGTGACAGTAATAGGCAGTGACAGGTAATCTCTCTGGAGAGATCTGGTGTCTAAAACCCCTCCTCTGCATTTCAAATTATTCAAAATGGCAAAATCTGTGTTTAATACTTTGGATTTTTTTTTAAATTGGTGCCGTTGGTTGCCGAGTAAACCAGAAGTGACATCGCTTCCGGGTTACTACATCGGAGACCGGATCTAAGCCGAGTGCCTGTGCCGGCTGGGTGCTCGGGTCTCCGTCCCGGCGGGACGGTCAAGCAGCTCGCTAGCCACATTCGAAAGCTGACCGCTAGCTCTAAAAAACTGTGATGCCTCTGGCTGCAGGCATCACCCCAATACAACCACTTAAAAAAAAAAAAATGATGTACAGGTACGTGATTTTGCATGAAGTGGTTAATAAGGTAACAGATAACCTTTCAGCTTTAGGAGTGTATAGAACAGAGGTTTCTCCATGAGTCCTCAGCTAACAATGTACAGTAAATAATGTCTGCCCATAGTCCTCCGTTGCAGAGATACAACAAAATCAAGGCCCAAATCACAAAGTTTACTTTGGAACTTTAATTTTCAAAAAATAAATAAATAAAAATAATAATATGTGTTGGTCCTTTTCAGCCAAGTCCAATGAAATTTGAAATTTAGCCCTAAAAGATCCTCATGATTGTGCGGAATCTTTGTTAACGGAGCTTGGTTTTGTGCCTACTATCCATTCTGCCTGTCCTGTCAACATACCTTTTTTTTTTCACAAATGTGAACATGGATATAGGAGTAGGAATCATATTCAACACAGCAGTAGCTATGCAGTTACACAACAGAAGCAATATACACTCTTTTTCTAATTTCTAATTCTAATTTTTAAATAACAACAAAAAAAGTTTTTTGCTGTCCCATATTGCTGATGGATCAATATTTAGAGCGGAATGGGTAAAATATACAAAATGTTTTATATAGGTGTGATGTGTTTAAGGATTTGTAAAAAGCCTCTCCAGCAGGTATAGATGGGTCATAATTTAGACCACAAAGATATCCAAATATTTAATTTAAGTAAAGATAGTAAAGGGATAATTGTTATGTATATTTAGGATATATAGAATGGGCTAAACCCTTAGTTAAAATGGCGATATAAGGAAGGAAGTCGCAGATGGGAATGTTACCTTAGTTAAAATGGCGGAACATCTACTTCCAGCCGTACGCAATATAAATAGAACGTGAACCAATCATACGGCAGCTTCCTGATGACGCATTCTATGATGCGAAACGCGTAGAGGCTGCTGGGAGTTTTTTCACATCAGGTGACCGGACGTGAACGGGAACGAGGCTTGGAGCGCAAGCCGAGCGTGGAGGCCGCAATACAACACCAGGCGGACCATGCAAATAGCCCAGTACCCGTCCATAACTGCTGGATAAGCTTTGTGCCAGCTCGAGGGCACTTTTAAATGTGAGTTGATACTTTTCCTGTAATTTTAAATAAATAGTTCAAGCATATTGCGCTATGATCGTTTTTTGTCCCTTATGCTCTCCAATGAGGAACATTGGAGTCCGAGTTTAGCCGGTGAGGAGAGTTACATAGGTGGAGTGGTTATCCCTTGAATGAACCAAAGGCTCATCTTTATTAAACATCTGGTGAGTGGCCAATCTGAATGGTGGAGGTTTTTCACTCAGTCACATATGATCACTGAAGGAACATAGGAGCACGCCAGTCACAATTAATTACTAAAGGCCTTTTTTTGGCAGCACGCTTGAAGGATTTTTTATGTACTGGACAATATATGGTTATATTTTTTTGTTTGTTATAAGATTATGCATATGATTTTGTATTCTATTTTATGTAAGTGATTCTTTCGGATTAGTAGGAAGAGAACAAGTGGTGGTTACTATAGGGGTAGCGCATTCACACACACTGAATCAATATACACTCTGTTACATATAAGTTAGTCACACACACACACACACACACACACACACACACACACACACACATCTGTGCACCTAGGTGGCTAACTGATAAGCATCCTTGCAGTACAGGTGTCCCGACTGATATGATCTGCATCTCCCTCTGTTTGCTGGGTGCCCAGTTTACTTTTATACCCCAAAAACAGTTAAAGATAAAGTGTTTCTAAAGTTGTTTTTTTAATGCATTACCTGCATTAAAAGGTAAAAAAAACCTTCACCTTGCCGTTTGTTTCTCCCACCTTCCCTCTCACCAAATACTTATCCTGGTCTTCTTGCGATCCAGCACTGTGCCCATCAGGTCTTTCTCCCTGCTCTCCGAGGACACACCAATATCAGCAGGAGCCATTGGCTCCTAATGCTGTCAATTAAATCCAGTGAGGAGGGAGTGGGGGCACGGTCAAGCCACCCTGTGTGTATCTATGGATGCACACAGCCCAGCTCGTGAACGAGCCCATATTCGTGCCCCTATAGCACATGGCTTTCCATGGGAGTACTCTAAGGAAAGGAGAAGCGGACAGTGCTGGCGCGGGGAGACCACACAAGAGATGGTAAGGGGCCGATCTGTGCACTATCCTTGCACAGAGCAGGCAAGTATAAACCTTTTCTCATTATAGGCTAAAAAAATTCCAGCCTTTAATAGCACTTAAAGTGGTGTTCCACTGTATAAAACGTTTTTTTTTTTTTTTTGTTGCTAAATGCCAAAGATTATGACTTACACATGTATAACTCACTTTTTCCGTTTTGCTTGATTAATGATGTCCGTTTTCTTTTAAAAAATAAACTTATACATTTTCATAGAGATCATTTTCATCTTGCCTGTGGGCATGTGAAGCCCACAGGCATCCTCTTCCGGGATATGGTGCTACTGATTGAGCAGCATGCATCGCCCGTTCTATCCCCGAGCTCGCGCATGTGCAGTAATCTTTAATCGGAGCGCCGTCAACTGCTCAGGTTGCCATCACAATGGGCGTCGTCGTCGGAAGTCCCGCCCCGTTGTGATGGCAACCTAGCCCTCGTAGCTGCCCAACTGACTCCTCGGAAATGATGACACACATCTCCCAGGAGCAGTAACGAGTGGAGACACCGAGGGAAATGACGTTAGTAGCCCAGGCACTGGAAGAGGCAGATTTCGAGGGACCACCTAGCAACAGGGAAAAAAAGGTAAGCAAAAAAAAAAAATTCTCCAATTTATTTTTTTTACTTGATTTCATGCACATTTATGAATGCAGTTTTTTTGGGGTGGAACACCACTTTAAGAGGAGTCCCAAAGTGGACGTTTAAGCCCATGGCACCGGCACCTCCCGGCCCTTTAAGGGGTTTCAGATGTTGGGAGGTGGGGTTTCTGATTATGTGACCCCCGTGATTGGCTGTCACATGAACGGACCCGCTGGCTACTGTGCTGGGAGCACGCAGGGAGTGCACGCTAAGCACAGTTAGTGGTTCTAACTGAGCCACATATATGCGGTCGGTTGGCCTTAAGGTCCACCCACCGAGCGGCCGCATATCTGCGTGTGGCCAGCTTCAAGGAGTTAAAACCTAACTCTAAACCTATTTTCTGACACATTTTAAGTCTAATCTGTTTAGCCCTGGAAAGAAAACAAAATCCCCAAATGTACCTGTTCTGCAGCCGCTCCGCTCCGGTCCTATGTGGAGCTGTCAGCAGAAGCTTCAGTGTGCAGGAGAGGCACTATAGGTGACGTCACCTCCCAGGGATTTCACAGCCTTTGTTGGTAGCTGCAGAAAAGGTATGCATATCGATTTTTCTTTACAGGGCTAGATAGATTAGGCTTAGAATGTGGTTGAGAGTAGGATTAGGGTTAGTTAGGTTTTGACAAAACGTCCACTTTAATCTCCATGTGGAATAAAGGTTTGCCAATTCACTTCTGTATAGCTACTTTGCAAAGAAATTCCAGTGGATGGATACAATAGATAGTCACCACAAAAGTGTACATCGGCTTGATGCCACTAGAGGAAAAGACCTATAAACATCCATTACCTGAGATCAGATGTCTTTCTGACAGCATTATTTTGGTCACAGGGCTGCGGTGAACAGTAAATGTCTGGAAAAGTTGAGGACCAGACCCAACAGTCTCTGGATGCTGAACAATAACTCTTACAATACCAGAACTTGTTCCATAGGCTATCTCGATCCAGTTACCACTGTCACCTAAAGAAAGAAGACCGTTTACTAAACTGCGGTATGCAAAAAACACCTTTTATCAGATAGGAGATCACATCTAAACAGACACATTTGTTTCTAGGTTGAGAGAGAACAAGTCTGTACAGGAGGAAAAATGCCTCTGTCCTCAGTGACAGCAAAGCCAAAGTAATCTTACTCGTTTTGGGTGTGAGGTAGACGCTAAGTGCAGTGATAGCATCTTCAGATGGATCTCGGTAAAGCTCTGTAACAAGCAAGTCATTATCCTTCATGCGCAGAGGAAATTTCTGGACATCTGCAGACAAAACATAAAAAATAAAAAAATAAAAAAAAATGATGAGTGTGAAGAAAGATAAGCAGAGAAATTAAGAATCAATCAAGCATAAGAAGAGAATATTCCTGAGGTCCAGAGGACTAAAGCCCAGTACACACAACCCACTGAGTTGAACGAAAAAAAAACCTGACAGCTCCAGTCGGAGCCGATGTACTAACGATCCGAAGTTAGTACAGCAATCTCCCCTGCTGTTCTTTTGTGTTCAAATGGTCTCCCTGCCAGAACACTCTAGTTAGCATTTTCAGCCATTGGCTGAGAGCGCCGATTGGGAGCCAGTCGGCTGCTGGTTTTCCAGCATACTCGTCCAACAGAAACCAGCCAAATGACCGGCTTCTGACAAGTTGGCTGCCTTACACACGGGCCAAATGGCGGCCGGATTTTATTGAAAAGGCTGACGTTGCCCAATATTTGGCCCGTGTGTTATGGATATGTAACAAGATAAAAAAAACACAAACAGCATGTTCTAGAATCAGCCACATAATACCGTGAAACTTTCCAATACACACTAGGTGTGTTTGGGTGCCATTCAATTTTAACGGTCCCTCAAAAGCACTGCAGTTTTGCCACGATTGTCGTGCAGAAAACAGCATTGTGTTTAGCCTGTCACCCAAAAGAAGCTTCTGCTCCTTTTTGAGCAACAAGCTTTGTGCGATGCAGTTTGCTGCAATTTATCATGCAACAATCATGGGAAAAAAAAATAAAAAATCACTGCATTTGGAGGTGCCATTATTCATGGATGGCACCCAAATGCACTTGGTGCGTTTTGCCATTATCGCAGTGCCATTTGAAATCGTGGGCAGAATCCAAAAAACAACTCTGCCCACAATCCCAAGTCAGCAGATATGAACGAGGCTTTACAGACACAGTTAGGGTTCAGGCTTGGAGACCAGTAGCTACAGCAGTAGAGAGGCTCCTACCGACCAGCTAGATGAAGTACAGAAGCAGGTCACTCTGGTGGATGACACAGGCTCACCCGAGGTGCAGGGTCTATTTACTAACCAGTATTCACCAGAGCTCCTACTGGTGCAGATTGTTTTTTTGCTGCATGTTAATACCGGGTCACAGACCTCAGTTTCACCCCACCATGGGGTGTAAAAGCCGGGGTTCAGTAGAAGATATAACAGGTAGGGACCAAGTCGAATAGTAGTCAGTAAACAGGCCAAAATAACGGTAACAAGTGGTTGCGGGTTGGGATCAAGCAGAAGCGTAGTCCAGGAACAAGCCAAAGGTCGTAACGAGTGGTAGAAAAGATACAGACTGCAGCAAAAGTGGCAAAAGCAAGATATTGGCTGGAGAGAGTACAATAATCTGGCAAACAGGAAAGACATGGCTACAATAGGAAATTCATGGGAGGAGCAAAGAGGTTCAAGTGTAACAAGGTTCAAGGCTGTCCAGCATCCCAGGTGGCTCAGCAAGAAGAGACACCACCAGACACAGCAGAGGCTGCAGGATCAGACCAGGGTCCTGACACTTACCTACATAGTAGATGGATCCATTGTTACAACCCAGCAGCAGGAAGGAGCCAGCTGTATCATAACTGTTGATCGGAACTACATCTTGGATCTGTCAGTAGATAGAACATTGGGTATCATTGAAAGAAAAAGGGGTATATTTTCGCCTACGGTTGGATGATAATGTGCTCCGAAGCACAAGGACAACAAAACAAGAGTGAGGAAAAGCAGATATCAACAAAAAAAGTTACTGACATTCTGCATAATTAAAAAGTATTATGGTTCAACACTCCATGGTTTACTAGCAGATCTTATAAGGAGTATCCCCCCCCAAACACTGTGTCACCATCCAAAGTATGGACAAATATAAGGACTGTCCCCCTAGTTAGGTGCCTCTACAGTCCCAACCAACTGGGAGACAATCCTTATATTTGTTGATGATTAAAAGGGATGTTGGGAGATATCAGAGTAAACCCCTATGCTATGAACCATCAAAAGTATTGTCGTGTCTATGCAACACCTCATGTTGTCCTTCAGGACTCTGCATGCACGGTCAGCCCACAGACATACAGCCACATCTTTAGATTTTGCCACTCGATTTCCAGCAGGGTTCCATCTTCCTACCCCACTGGGTCTCTGTAATTTATTAAGACCCAGTCTCTGAGGGACTCATTATTTAACCAGGACACTGCCATCTTAAAAACAAATCCATTCATGTTCATCAATGTGCTGATTAGGTATGTCACTTAATGTTTTAATATAGACGTTTAGGTGCAGCAATTGTTACATAGTTACACAACCAGCTTGGACCAATGTAAGGATGTACAATATATTGTACAAAAGTATTGGGACGCCTGCCTTTACACTCACATGAACTTTAATGGTATCCCAGTCTTAGTCCGTAGGGTTCAATATGGAGTTGGCACACCCTTTGTAGATATAACAGCTTCAACTCTTCTGGGAAGGCTGTCCACAAGATTTAGGAGTGTGTCTATGGGAATGTTTGACCATTCTTCCAGGAGTGTATTTGTGTGGTCAGGCACCGATGTTGGACGAGAAGGCCTGGCTCAAAATCTCCGCTCTAATTCATCCCAAAGGTGTTCTATTGGGTCGAGGTAAGGACTCTGTGCAGACCAATCAAGTTCCTCCACCCCAAACTCACTCATCCATGTCTTTATGGACCTTGCTTTGTGCACTGGTCCAAATAATTTGGTGGAGGGGGGATTATGGTGTGGGGTTGTTTTTCAGGGGTTGGGCTTTGGCCCCTTAGTTCCAGTGAAGGGAAGAATAGTAAATGAGCAGAAGCCCTGCTGACTTCCATCATCCAATCACGTGCAAGCAAATTCACGTGCGTGTAAAGGCAAGCGTCACAATACTTTTGACAATATAGTGTATGTGCCATACCTGGCCAATCCCTGTGTGGGAGCTGGAAAAAAAAAAATCACTCTAGTAGGCACTGCTACTACAGTGATTGCGGCTAGCTTCCAGGTCCCGTGCCAAGTGGCTGCCCTGCTTCTTACTGAACACAGGAGGTTGCTCGCTTGGCACAGGCGCCATTCAGAGATTACTTTGCATTTTCTCAAAGTGTTCCCTGATCTTAATCATGAATTTCCCCTTTTGGGTGATGTTCCGGCTTTAACGTCCAGAAGTAACCTTTTCACCAAGAATGACTGCATCCTAGTGCACACAGAGTCAGGCTCTATTCATCATCTTTAATAAACCACTTCCTGCCTTTATGCTTCTAGATACTATAAAAGTTGATTTACCAAGACAAATAGGCTGTTCACTTTGCAGAGAAATTTACATTTTGCAAGAGAATTTTCCCTCAGCTTATTGAATAAGGTGAAGAGCTCTGCTTGTGCCCCTCATCCAATCACGTGCAAACAAAAATACTGTTTTATTTTATGTGAGTGGGTATTGTTAGCGTAACGAAAGTGGTGCAAATTCACTTTGCAAAGGGAATATTATCTTGCAAAGTGCAAATTTCCTTGTGAAGTGAACAGTTGCCTTTAGTAAAAAAAAAAAAAAAAAAAAATCAACCTCTATGGGGTTGATTTACTAAAGGCAAATAGGCTGTGCACCTTGCAAAGAGCAGCTGCACACTTCCAAGTGCACTTGTTCCAGAGCTTGTTAAAATGAGCTAAAGCATGCATTTGCAGGACTACCCAAATCACATACAAGGAAAATAAAAAAAATAAATATGTATTTTTGCTTGCACATGATTGGATGATGGAAGTCAGCATGGCTTCTGCTCGTTTACTAAGCTCTGGGGCAACTGCTCTTAAAGAGGAAGCAAACTCTCCCACTCTGATGCTGCTTTTCATTTAGTCCATTATAATCAGTAATTATCAAACTACAGCCACTGTAATCCAGCCCAAATCGCATATTACTTACAGTAAAACCTTGGTTTGCGAGCATAATTTGTTCCAGAAAAATGCTTGTAATCCAAAGCACTTGTATATCAAAGCATTTTTTTACAGGTTATAAAAGAGAAGAGAGGCACCTCTAAGTGTAGCAATAAGTTGCTAAATGTTATACCTTCATTGAATGTAACCATATTGCTACACTTAGAGGCTTCTCTTTTCTTTTTTATACTCAGCTGTGACATGACGCTACTCTTATATCAAGACATCGCTTGTATATAAAGGCAATATTTATTAAAACATTTTGCTTGTCTTGCAAAACGCTCTCAAACCAAGTTACTCTCAAACCAAGGTTTTACTGTATGGTTTAGAGAAACTTTAAAAACTTGTTTCCAGGGGTAAGGCAGCGCCATCTTAAGTATTGTTTTCGGAGTCCACAGTAGTGTGCATTTCTGCCCTTACATTGAGCACTTCCTGTACTGTTAACCAAGCCTCCTTCTCAATCCAACGTTTCTATGGCAACCCTGTTTCACTGCTCATATCTGACTTGTTTTATTTCATAGTATTTACTTGTGCCGATTATCTAGTGTTTGTCTGTGTCAGTCTTATCAGCTTCAGCTGATAAGGCTGCAGTAATGCTGTCCGATGCCCAAGTTTACACTCCATGTGATGTCACATGGTCACATGGGGTGTAGTAGGAAGCTCTGAGTGATTATGCAGTCTTGTGGGATTTCAGTGTTGTGCCGTAGGAAGATCTGATAATAGAAAGACAAGTACACAGAGTGTGCCGTAAATCAGGGGAGATCTGGGCATGCTCAGTGAAGTCATTCTAAAGAACAAAAAGGATTACAATAATACTAAGCAAGTAAGGTGATATCTACAAGCAGTGTTCATTAGGGTTTTTTTATGCGGATTTACATGGGACATAGTTGTCGGGGAGAGTTTACAACCACTTTAAAAAAGTGCTCAGTCTATTTTCCTTTAGTAAATCGAGCTCTATGTCTTCACTCCCAGGCTTTACCTCAGCTGCAACCTCTGCTCAGGACAAAGTCTTCTCCGTTCATCGCCTTATCAGGACTTCTCTGAAGCTTTTCCTGTATTGTTTTTCTCACGAGCCATTATGTACCCACCACGCCTTACATTTCACCGTAATATAGAAATATACGGTATAATATTCTGTCCTAATGTATTATTTTCAGATACTGATAGAGCACAAATCCACTGTAAAATACACAACACTACCAATAAATACATAGGTTATGGTGCATATTTATAAAGCAATGAATTGGACAGTCATTAAACATTCACTGCTGGTGAATCTTCCCCATTCATGCATTTTAAACGTCAGCGATTGTTTCACCAACAGTATTGTATAATACTACCTTGACCACAACCAGAAGTAAGGCAGGAGTATACATGAATAGGTACCACAAACATACAGATAAAAAAATACGGTTCGGGGTGTAGCACAGAAAAAAAGAATATTGTACCTTACCTGCCAGTGTTTGGTAACAGCATTCCACACACCAATTTTTCCAGTGTGGCTTGTGGCTATTAACTGATTGCCCACAAAAAACAAAGCTTCCGCTGGCACTCCAAGGGTGAAGACTCCTGCAATAATTAGAGGGGACATTAAACAGGCAAAAACCTATCATCCTAAAGCTTTCAAAAGCCGACATTGCTTGCATCAGGCTCCCATTAGCCACCTAGTAATAGTACGCCTCTCCCAGCCAATTGTATATACTGTACATTCGTTACCACGATGACCTCACCTATTTCACTTCCAGTGCCATCACCTGAGATGGCCCAAAGAATAATCTCAGTGCAGGAGGAGACAGCCAGCATCTTATCATGGTCACCCAGTGATCCTCCAACAGTCTTGGCATTAAGGGCCACCCTTTCAATCACCCAGTCGAGACAGGGGCTTGTGAAAATCAGCTGCCAGCCAGAGGTCTCCTTCATTCTGTAGGAGAAAAAAATAAAATGCTGAATGGCTAAAATAGGAAAAAGGACAATGGCCAAAATTCCTGTGCTCTTTTCACATCAGGGATATGCAATTAGTGGACCTCCAGCTGTTGCAAAACTACAAGTCCCATCATGCTCTGCCTCTGGGTGCCATGCTTGTGGCTGTCAGAGTCTTGCTATGCCTCATGGGACTTGTAGTTCTGCAACAGCTGGAGGTCCGCTAATTGCATATCCCTGATACATGATATCAATGACCATTCACTGATGGGCAGGCCGATTTCAGGCAGCAGCTAGGACAGTCATGCATTTATACATACACTATATTACCAAAAAGTATAGGGACACCTGCTTTTACACACACAAATTTTAATGGCATCCCAGGGTTTAATATCAAGTTGGCCCACCCTCTGCAACTATAAAAGCTTCAACTCTTCTGGGAAGGCTGTCTAAAAGGTTTAAGAATGCGTCTATGGGAATGTTTGGCCATTTTTCCAGAAGCGCATTTGTGAGGTCAGGCACCGATGTGGACAAGAAGGCCTGGCTCGCAGTCTCTGCTGCAATTCATCCCAAAGGTGTTCTATCGGGTTGAGGTCAGGACTCTGGGCAGGCCAGTCAAGTTCCTCCACCCCAAACTTACTCATCCATGTCTTTATGGACCTTGCTTTGTGCACTGGTGACCAGTCATGTTGGAACAGGAAGGGGCCATCCCCAAACTGTTCCCACAAAGTTGGGAGAAATAAATTGTCCAAAATGTCTTGGTATGCTGACACCATAAGAGCAGCTCCCTCCCTTCACTGGAACAAAGGGGCCAACCCCTGAAAAACAACCCCACACCATAATCCCCCCTCCACCAAATGTTTTGGACCAGACTCAGTGCTGCACTGGCATAAATTTGCAATAAGTACATGCTGCAGTTTGTGCTTGAATCTGTAACCCATAATGTATACCGTAATTAAAAAGTATTATGCAAGTACCTATACCTTTTACCATGCTTGCACTTCCCACTGTTTTCCAGTGCATAAATGTGACAGACCAATAATGTACAGTTTCTGAAATATACTGGTCTTATACAGAGTACCAGTTTACAAATATTGTTTAATAAACCAAGTACTGAAATGCATTAGCAAACAGACTTATCAAAAAATAGCAAATTCTCCCATACAATCCTTATTCAGAACGTTCAGTATAAATAAGGATTTCCTTCAAGCTTTCCATGCTTGAGAAACTGTTCCACTGAAAAAAAAAAAAATGTAATTCCGATTTGCAAAAGTAAGGCCGGCCATAGACAGTTCAAATCTCGTCCGCTTCAGGTTTCAGGCCGTTAATGGGTAGGCTGAATGTACCAAGTCGATCGATCAATTAACTTGGGTACAACCAGCCTGCCAGACTTGCTTGTGATAATCACGGTCTTCTCCTGGCAGGGACTGCTTCCCCCGCCAGGAGAAGATAATTGCTGATTCCCGTCAGCACTACGTGTGCTGATGGGGGAATAGTGTAAATTTCTTTCCTGCAACCCGTGGTTGCAGGAAAGAAATTCGCACCATTTTATGGCCTGCCTAACTTGAATGTTTGTATTTTATTCAGTACAGCAGCATTTTATAATTGACAAGTCACACCACACAGAGGCATTGGTTGATGTCTCAGATACCTGTAACAGACAATGAATTGAGCAAAAGCCACTGCAATCCAGTTATGATGTCCACAGATGATCCTCACCATCCCAGGGTCACTGGGTGTTCCTGAGTGGAGGGAAGTTAAAGAACATGTTATCTATCTGGGGTATGACAATGCCATATGTACGTGTAAAACATAATTTGTTGCCTAAATAATGTCGTATGACCTCACCCACATTCATAATTCTGTAATACTAATTTGTGTCATCATATATAAAAGGAGTTATAGGGCGTACACACGGTCGGACTTTGTTCGGACATTCCGACAACAAAATCCATGGATTTTTTCCGACGGATGTTGGCTCAAACTTTTCTTGCATACACACGGTCACACAAAGTTGTCGGAAAATCCGATCGTTCTGAACGTGGTGACGTAAAACACGTACGTCGGGACTATAAACGGGGCAGTGGCCAACAGCTTTCATCTCTTTATTTATTCTGAGCATGCGTGGCACTTTGTCCGTCGGATTTGTGTACACACGATCGGAATTTCCGACAACGGATTTTGTTGTCGGAAAATTTTATCTCCTGCTCTCCAACTTTGTGTGTCGGAAAATCCGATGGAAAATGTCCGATGGAGCCCACACACGGTCGGAATTTCCGACAACACGCTCCGATCGGACATTTTCCATCGGAAAATCCGACCGTGTGTACGGGGCATTAGGCTGGTCATACATTACTCAATTTTCTTGCACAGTGTTCCCTTAGATTTGCCAAACCTAAAAACACAAAATTTGTATGCAAATCAGGCAGTTCTACATAGCTAAGGGTAAATCTAAAAAGGAAATTGAATAAGAAAATTCAAGTTAGACTTGAATTGTTTTTCAGGAGTCTTTCAGGACAGCACCTGAGAGAGTGGCTCCTCCCACTTGTCAACAGGAAACACACCTTCCACCAAACTTTAAAAAGGAGGCTCCTTCTCACATGTTGCCAGTAGTAGTAGTAGAGAACCCCTGGCCCCAAGCTGGAACACATTCAGAATTAGTCACAGCATAAAAAAAACAATAGGGTGGGTTGTTGCTATCCTGAAAGACTCCTGGAAAACAAGTTACTGGTAAGTCTAACTTGAATTTTCCCTAAACGTCTTTCAGGACAGCACCCGAGAGGATAAACAAGACTTACCAACTAGGGAGGGACCACAGCCTGCAGGACCTTTCTGCCAAAAGCCTGATCACCTGCTGACAGAAGATCCAGTCTGTAATGACGGACAAACGTTAAGTAACTTGACCACATAGCCGCCTTACAAATTTGATCTGGGATGGCACCAGCTTTTTCTGCCCATGTAGTGGCTTGAGCCCTTGTAGAGTGTGCTTGAATTCCCAGCGGGAGAAGATAGTCCCATCTGAGAGTAGGCTACCAAAATAGCCGATTTAAGCCATCTAGCAATTGACCCCTTTGATGCTTGGTGGCCCTTTTTGTGTCCAGCAAAAATAACAAGTCTGAGAGGACCTGAAAGCTTTCATTACTTCCAGGTAATGTAATACGGTTTGTCTCACATCCAGGTTGTGAAACTGACCTTCCTTTTCCCCTGAAGGATTTGAGCAAAAGGTTGGCAGGATGATCTCCTACGACCGATTCTGAAACGTCGCTACTTTTGGCAAAAAGCCTGCATCTGTCTGAAGTACAATCCTATCTGGATAAATTGACAAAAAAGGTTCTTTAACTGATAGTGAACTGCACGTGCTGATTCTTCTTGCAGATGTGATTGCAACTAGAAATAGAGTTTCTATTTCTTTCTATTTCTATATAAAGTCAAATTGTTTAGAGAGAGACTGCTTGTTGTGGTTCAAACGGTTCCTTTGTGAGAGCTGGTCTAGATCTGGTAAGTGCCTTAAAAAAAAAAAAAAATCTTATGACCAAAGTTTCTGAAGAAATTTGTCTCGCAAGAAAAACCCCCAATGCGGCCACTTGCACTTTAAGAGTGCTGACTGCAAGACCCTTGTCTGCACCCTTTTGTAAGAATTCTAATACTGAGACAATGTCTTCCACAGCTCTATCTGCTGAACGACACCAAGAATTGTAGACCTTTCACACCTTGGCGTAAATAGCTCTAGCTACTTTCTTCCTACTGGAAAGTAAAGTGGTTATAAAAGCGGAGGTTCACACAAAAATTGAACCTCCGCTTTTCAGAACCCCCCCCCCCCCCCGGTGTCACA